>NC_142935.1:28065335-28097835 GCF_046866305.1 Octopus bimaculoides
TCCCTGTTTCATTCTGTCTCTCTCTTTCTCCTTCAGTCTTCCTGTCTCTCACTGTCTCTCTCTCTCTCTCACTCTCTCTCACTCAATCTCTCCCTCTGTTTCTCTCTTGCTCTATCTCTCTCTCTCTCTCTCTCTATCTCTCTCTCTCTCTATCTCTCTCTCTCTCTCTCTTTCTCTCTCTCTCTCTCTCTCTCTCTCGTTCTCTCTCCCTCCCTCTCTCTTTCTCACTCTCTCGCCTTCTCGCTTCTAGAACTCATCAATAAGAAGCATTAGCTTGAATTTCGACAAACGTTGCCCTTTCGATACATTAAGTTTCATAAACCTGCAGAATACACCGAGAATAGAATTCGGACCAGTCCGTCTGTCAATACTAATCTCTGAAGGACATATACAGAAGCTAAAAAGCTAATCAATGCTTTACACAGTCGCAGAACTTCTTCAAATGTACGGTTTTTTCTGACAAATTTCTCATATATGCACTTAACTTTGAAACCAAAGTACTGATAATTAAATTACAACTCGATAACTGTCACTCATAAGTAAAAGCTATGACGACGCAAAGCATTTTTTTTATATATTATGTATACACTAAATGCATAAAATATGTGAATCTTCTGATATATCTATGGTTTCTTTAATAATTGATTTAACTTCTTGGCAGTTATTCCATTTTATTGAATGGACATTTGCCTCATGGAATATCTAAACACGATGTCAATCGAAACTTCTCTGGACGATCACAATGGAGTCTCACTCTACTCACCAAATATCAGCGATGGCAGAATTAGAAATGCAATTTTAATCCAGCAATTTTGAGGAAATATTAATTTTTTTTTTATTCATATTTCAATTGAAGTAGTTGTTAAAACTAAGCAGAAATTATGGTAGTCTTTCGCAGTCCACGTAAGACGGTTCTGCAATTACTTGCTGAACAGCTAGTACAAATGAGTTAGTTATAGTGATCAAATGTTTGTGCATTCTCTTCATCAAATCAATTCTGCCTGATGTACAGTATGTCAGATGGGGAACTGATCGCGGAGCAATGTGAAATGAAGTGTTTTGTCCAAGAACACAAAGCATCACCCAGGAATTGAAGCCACGATGTTGCCAAAAGGTCGCTCGTCACATAAGCAAGGATACGAACTGAATAAGCCACCACTGTGTATGGAGTTTTAAATAAAATTAAACAATTCAACTCAGAAGCTATATTAATAACAATATATAATGGAAATTATAACATGTAGACGTTCATGCAATTATCCAACAAATACCAGAATAAAAGAACATGAATATAGAAGCGTTCTGGCCTACAGTAAAGCATAAATATGAAGAACGCATAAATTTTTATCATAACGTCGAATATGCTAAGACAAAATATAGTTTGAAAGTAATTGCTCTGGAGGAAAGTTAAAAACAATTCATGGAGAGAGATACGTGAAATATTTCATTTAACCTTGCGTTGCAGCTAAAACACTTTTCTACACATTCAAGAGAAGTCATGTAGGATTTTAAATCAGATTTTAAAGTGTCAGAAGAGATACGGGTAGCATTTTTCCTGAGGTCTTCCCGATCCCGCCAGCGTGCCGGAGAATTTAACTCTGCTTCAGAAATGAGAGGACGTAATTGGGAAAATCTTTCAACAAAGGTTCGATCAGCCCTCGACCAATTCTCCAATAGTAATATCACATTGGATGCCACGTGTTTTTTTTTTCTCTTGTACAGTAAATTGTAAGGATATTTCTGGAAAATACAATATAGCGGCCTGTGCTTTTCCTTCATACTATCTTATACGATATGGAAATTGTATATAATAGGAGTATTTTTGTACTATAAATAAAATAGATTTCATGTTCTATTTGAGCTTTCTGATTTTGTCAGTTATCACTTTGTACCAGTTCTTTATGGACAAAGCTTGTAGGTTACCGCACATAACGAGACTTCTCTTTCCATTACCTAGTGTTCTTTGGAATGTTGATTTTATTGTTTCATTTTTCTCCTCACATTTGCTTAGCTCTTCTGTAATCATTTTCTTTCGGCTTTAGCGTCTCCAGAACATTTTTCATTTGCTTTCATACAGATCACTTTTACTTTTGCTTGTGTCTAAGAATTCCTGTAGACACACTGTGATTATATAATAATGTAAACATAATTCTTCACAATATATTTGATGTCCTTTTTCCTCATTGATAATTCACCTGCACCAGCCCAAGGAATGAGATACACAAGGAGAGCAACGTTGACTTCCCAATCTACACTTTTCGTTTCACATAGTCTCTAACTAATTTTATAGATATAGTTTCCACATGGAAACGTTGATGTAAGTGTCTATAATTTTACTTCTGGCTGTGAGGTGCATTTTCTCCTTTATTTCTGTGTAGGTTTACATTGTAAATTAACAGATTCAATGAATCATTAATGATTTATGTGGGAGAACAGATCGGTTCTAATTCATTAAGTCAGTTCTTTTATACTTGTTTTCTTCTGTATCGTTTTGTTAGCACTACTGAATACATGTAAAACTAAATAGTTTCTCCAGTTGGGATTTGTCTCTTTAACATACTTTTATACTATCCACAATAGTAACCAGTGTAGAATTTCTGCATAGACTCAGTATTTTGATTTAACAGCTTCGTTAACGAAGTCAGAACTAAACAGCAAAATAGTAACGATAAGCAGTCTGCCGTATATGTTCTTTTATGGGATATGTTGGGTTATTATTATATTCTCTTTATCTTGCCGTATTATCGACGCTTTGTATTACGACATGGCGTCATTAATATACTGCATTAATGCCGGAGCTGCATTGTTTATATACGGTTTCTCCAATACCCAGCAATGTATTATGTTCTGAAATGTCTTTTTATAATCAATCCATGACATGTTCAGATTGTGGGTTTTCTATTTTTAGCTGCCTTAAACAATTGCTCGCATTAACATTATAGCTGTTTCCCGAGATACTATATCCTTCTAAATATATAAAACATTTGGATTAACAAACTAACTTGCTTCATATTTGTGGCTTTCTCGAGTAATTAAATTAAATAACTGTTCGGAAATAATCACATTTTGACATTTGTAACAAGGAAGATGTTTATATATACACACTATAGAAATATACTTTACACATACACACATACACTCGCGCGCACACACACACACATACATATATATACATACATATATATATATATATACATACACATAGTTATATACACGCATGCATACATACATATACATAGTTATATACATACATACATATACGTACGTACACACATACATATATGTGTGTGTATTTATAACCGTTAAGTATTACATATATAATCAGATATCTCTTCTTGACACCTTTGCTCGTCTAGTAGAGTGTTATCTTCCGGATGAGCAGTCATTCTGCTGCAGAGTGTATGTGTAGATGTTTATATATATTTTAGTTGAAACGCTTTATAACCCGCTGTAATCCCTTGTGTTTATATATTCTGTAAATACATATTTTCCTCTCAACCAACAATCGGTTCTGTATTCTAATGATTTCTTTAATCTCTTGTTAGAAAAGTGTTTCAGTTAAACTTATCAATTCCAGTAACCTTCTTAAATGTTTTGAATGTATGGGATAACATTAGTTAATTCTTGTAGCTTTGTGTATTCTGTCATCTTTCTTTTCTGTTTTTATATATAACTAGCTGATCACGTGTCATCAATAGTGAAGGCAAATTGTAGTATTTTATATATAAATAAGTTACAAAATAAGTTATGTAATAATCACACATACAAACATTCACATGCTTCCCTTGTACACGCACACACAGTTACTCACACAGAGTTGAAACGCTGATTTTTTTCACCCCTTCCTTTCTCTCATCAGTTGAGAGTCTTGCAAACAGATAACAACGATTCTCTGCAAATCACAAGTGTATCAATAATTTTGCACTGAATTTCTCAGATATAACACCAGGCATCCAGTGTATCTAATGTCACAAAGTCATATTGGATATCATTAAGAAGTGCATGATGGGATACGATGGTTTTTGAAGGTTGACTATGTCCAGCACTTTAAGATACAGTTGTTGGCGTAAATCAGTCTTGTTTCCACTCAAGTTTGTTTATTGCTTGTTACAGCACTCTAGTCACAGACACACGAACACCAGATAAGTGATCTCCGTGTGATTATGGCGGTGTCGGGTATGTAGTTGTTGTTGACGGAAATTAGAATCTTTGCCTATTCTTGATGCTTTTCACTTGCATGCAGTTTCTACGGTTTTACTTCATTTCTATTCAATTTATGTTGGAACGTGATTGCAGCGTTAAAGCATATTTTTCCTAACTTTCCGTTTTAATGCATTGTGCACTTTGATTCTGCTCATGTCTTTTTTTTTTCTTCTTCTCATGTGATTGGACTTCTTTTGATATTGATGTGACATCTCGAGATATGCTTTTTGTGAATTCTTTTTAACATTATGTGGTATTTATTTCGGAATATCTTCATGTCATGAAAAAAGCCTTCTTCTATTTTAAAGCTTTTTAATCATGAATTTAGTAGTATTTTTTTTTTTTTTGTATCTTAATATATTTTTCATTATTTCGTTCTTCTCGTTTTCACAACACACATTTCTCTCTGTTTTGTTAAAGAAAAATTCGTAATTTTTTTGGCAATTTTTATACTATTTTCTTTCTAATGAGTTTTTGTTTTTCATTAAGACGGGCTTTGTCAAGATCAAATAATATTTCTCTCGATACGACAATTTCTGCGAAATAGTTTAAATTATTCAACTGGTCGATATTTTGAGAAAACTTTCCTTGGAATTTCATATTGCATTTCGCTATTGTTTATAATTTTTAATCAGCAGTAGTTACAAAGTGACTCAAGGACCGACAGCTTTGTGCAATGCACGTAAGAGCAGCGCACGAAACTCTCAGTCCTCGAGCCACTTTGCGATTAAAAACAATTGGTTTAAATCCAGCAACTTCAGGGGATAGAGCCGATTACATTGATTACTGGTGTCAATGAAATCAAACCTTGTATTTAACTGGTTTTTTTATGCAATCGATCTTGAACGAATGAAAAGCAAAGTTGACATAAGCAGTACTTGGACTCAATAAAATTTTATTTATACACTCATGTCTTGAGTTCTACTTACCCAGTTTGTACTATGAAACCTGTTGCATTTAGTGTTTCTTCTTTTTTTTTTTTTTTTGCTTTTCGACAATGAAATTTGCCATTTATTCTTAACTTCAGTAGAACTTTAGTTTTGACTTGGTATATATCCATCCTTGATTGGTAGATTTTAATCACTGTGAACTCACAGTAATATATTGTTTTTAGTGTAAAAGCGGCGAGTAGGCAGAATCGTTAGCACGCCGGGCAAAATGCTTAGCGGCATTTCGTACGTCTTTACGTCGTGAGTTCAAATTCCGCCGAGCTCAAATTCCGCTGAAGCTGACTTTTCCTTTCGGGGTCGATAAAATAGGTATCAATTGGGCGCTGGTGTTGATGTAATCGCCTCAGCATCTCCATCGAAATTGCTGCCATTATGCCCAGATTCGAAATCAATATGTTCTTTTATTGTGATAACAATGTTTTAGTATTGGTGTAGGTATGTTTTTGATATACTGAATATTTGGTCGGTTGTTAACGCCAGGAATACGCGAGGTCATACCCCCCACAACTATGTTGTCTTTTAAATGTTTTCTTTTTTGTTTTGCTGTGATATTTTCTTTTTCCTATGTACAGTAGCTTTTATTGCAAAACGTTTATAGTGCTTTCAGTGAGTATTCGTTGCATATGTTTATTTTCTGTTGTTTTCTCTCTATTTTGAAGGCGAACATAAGGTGACGTAAATGGGATTCTGTTATGATTCTCTTATTTGTTGGTCGAAGCTTTATCACTTTTTGTTGAAGAGTTTATTCCTTTATCTTCCATATTATTCGCAAGCATAATTTTCGTGGTCTTTCGAATATTGCATTGTTTTTTATTACAATTTTCTGTACATTTCAACTTAATTTTTGCTTTAAATCTTCAAGTGGCTCTATACAGCTCGTAGCTGTCAATTATAGCAATTTATATATATATATATATATATATATATATATATATATATATATATATATATATATATATATATATATATATATATATATATACATATATATAGTATGCGAGTAACACATCAGCACCTTGTTTGTATGGAGCTCCATGGTCCACGTGTTGTTTCTGTTTAACATATATTTTCTGTTGCACATTCATACATAAAGTACATATAGATATACGTCCATATGCACAGGTCAGAATGATTAATGCATAAAAACTAGAAAATATGTTGTACACTCATACACACATAAATACATACATGCATTAAATATTTACATGCACGCGCGCGCATGTGTGTGTGAATATTTAATGCATGAGAACCCGAAAATATGTAATAAAAGAAAATTTAGGAACTTCCTTTTGTTTCGTTGAATGTTAATATGTGAAAGTAAAAGCTTGACAAGTGTGGCCTGCAGAGAAAACATGAGTTTTAGCAGTATTCACTATCAAAGATGGAGGACAAAACATATGACAGAAGAACATATAGCATAAATACACTAACTGACACCATTAAACTGATATATAACACGATATGTCTTATATTTTCTATGCGTCTCTTAAACGAATCGTTTTACTTTAGAAAGCAACTTCAATTCACACACTTGAATTATGACCTGTGAAAAGAATTGTGTTTAGAAAACACTGTAAGTTTTCATATTCCAGTAATTATGCTAAATAAACATTTTCTAGAATTGGTCAAAGATCTCGTGTAATAAATCATATTTTTTTTATAATTTTAGGCAGAAAGCCCGTCATTTTCAAGGGATTATTTTGATAATTACATGGACTCTTGTAGATAATGTCTATCGAATATATAAAAGGTAAGGTTGGCCTTGATGTGATTTGAACTCTAAACGTGAAGTGTGAGAATAAATACCGCATGGTTGTAATATTATTTCATGCATCTCAAGAAGATATTACCCGGCTATCTCTTCTTTGAATCTGATAGCGAACGTTACCGTCACCATAATTCCAAACGAGAAAAGAAAGCATAAGTCTGCCTCTTAACCCAGTGAGGTAGAGATCCTAATTTAATGTTTTGACAAAAGTTTACGATCGTAAACTAATTCTTTTAAATAAAATATAACGAACATTCGGGAACTGATATGGCGTGCGCATAACATAAACGATAATGATAACGATAATAAAAAGTAGCGGTGGTTCAAATCTTGGCACAGGACCAGCGAATTTTATGTAAGGTAAAAAGTTAATACATGAATCTCGGGACTTGACTGGCGATTATTTTATTGACCTCAAAATGATGTAAAGGAAAATCGACCTCGGCGTAACTTGAACTGCTAATGATTTACTGTTATATTCCAACGATTCTGCCGTAGTGACAATGTTTTGTATTTAATGAAGTTTAAGTCTCTGTCATAGCATTTTCTAATGTATTATTTGTTTTGTTCACCATATTGTACCACATAATGCTACCTCTATTCCACTGCTAAATATCGCTGGATTGGAACAACAACAGATGGAACTGGGTTACTAACGACAAGAAATGCTATGACAAAGCAACACGTCTCAATTTGCAATAGATTAGTTTTAGCTTACTTGAATCTACTTGAATCAATTTGAGCCGATGATATACTGGAGGCTATTGTCGCCGAGTTGAATAAACTATCTAGTCTCTTTTCTTTGGAATGCATCAACTAGCTTAAAGCTATATTTACAGATTAATATCAATAAGGTACTTGAGGCTATGAAACCGACGGAGAAGATTAGAATTTCTATGAAGTGCAGTTTTTCTTTCATAGAAGTTAGAAGCTATTATCTTTTAATGATTCATTCAAAAATCTTCATCATAGGATGGCTTTCAATGGAGAAATGTGTCCTGGCACATTTTTGTACAACACATCAGAGGTAGGTTTGTGGTTAGTATCGTTTGTTGATATGAAAGCTTTGCAGTATATCTCTAAAAGTATATAATTCTGTATTTCTGCACACTCAATTGAAAATTTCAATTGAGCCCAATATACACATGATAGTTCTCGATCGATAGAATACCACCATTTTATTAAACTTACATTCATCCAATTTGTCTCTTTAACTCTTACAATATTATGGGTACAAGAGAACGTGAAAAAATCCTCATTACGTTTATTACTCATCTCATTCACACCTACGTGTTTCCTGTTGCCTCTAAAAATCAATGCTTTTATTGGCTTGTTGAAAAGGAAGAGTTCACTAGACTTTCATAGTTCACATTACTATCACCGCTGAGACAAATGAAAACGACTCAGTTAATATTTTACCTGAATCATTGTATGGTGATCACAACAAGGTAAAACGACAGCAGAGGAATAGTATGGAAGTGTGGAACTACAGATAAGCACAGTCTGTATTGTAATGGTTTGCGTGATGATTCAATTGGCTGAGGATGAATATGAACACAATGCGGGCAGCAGACATAAGCATAGGCGAGTGAGTTGTCTGAGTGGAGATGACAAAAGTCTAGTCAGAATATAGGAGCAGATACCATTAGGAGCAGTAGAACAAGAAGGGTGGAGTGACAGATTGTCTTTGAGTGTATTGAGTTTCCGTTGGCTACAGTACAAGTAGAAATGCCATATCTGAATTATTTGCAATATGTTAGGATGCGGTTTCGAGGAGATTTACCTTCTAAATCTTGCAAGTGAGTGGATATGTACAGGTACTCATCTTGGGAACGTATTTATTTATTTATTAGATATTTGTAAATAATTTATTAAGTTCTAATTTCCAAAAACACGTTTGACGGTTAATATTTGCAGGTGGAGTTTGTACCCATGACAACCAACAGCAACACGAATCGGTGAGGCACCTTAGCGGCAACGCAATGCGATTTTCTTTGATATGTCACGCACAGCGACAAAACATTTTAATGCCATCATGCTAGGAAATCTGTACATAACATTTGTCAGAATTTATGTCCTCTAGGAAGTTTATCGCCCAACGGAAAGAAACACCAGCGAGTGCAAGAGTCCAAAATATAACAGAAACTACACAGGGACAGTGGTTGAAAATAATAGCAAAACATGAACATTATACTAGCATAAACTACGTTTTTATTATACATACAGTAATATATGTATATATATATATATGTGTGTGTGTTCATGTATATATATATGTGTGTGAGTGTGTTCATGTGGGTGTGTAGAGTATATCTGAAAGACACGAACTTCATAAGGTAGATACACGAACTACTGAAAGTAAAATAAGATGTAAAACAAAAATTAAGCCGAAATACATTAGCAAATAGGGAAGACTTGAAATGAAAAAAAGTAATATTAGAAACACGAAGAAAAGTATTCATACGAAATTACAAATCGAATGTTCCAAGTGAAAAGGGATAAAGCTTCCGCAAACATATAAACGCATGCATATATATATATATATATATATATATATATATATATATATATATATATATATATACACACAATCGTATATATGTGTGTATATAGATAAACATATGTATCTGTATATATATATATATATATATATATATATATATATATATATATATATATATATATATATATATATATATATATATTATATCATATCATATTTTTTTTTATATTATGTATTATATATGTGGTGGAGGGCATTGTATGTGTTTACATATGCATGTGTATGTGTTTATTCCTGAGTGTGAGCGTGTGCGTAGGTTTGTGTGCATTCTACAATATAGACCAAATACACACGTAATATGTGGTATTTCATGAAAAGAATGAACGCAAATTACGACATTCAATTATAAAGGGAATGCGGTAACATTACAGTTGTAGAGATGACAGGTAACAAGATTATCAGGTTCTATTCACTATTTCACTCTGGAATCAAGCATCGAGTTTGACATATGTCAAACTTAGTAAGGCACAATAGGACGTAATTTTCTCATGAGAAATTTATGGATAATTGTGGCTTCAACATGTTAAACTCTACCAATCCAAGCCATATCTTAGCGTTAAAACATCCATCAAGTGCTGATCTTCTCTATCAGAAAAAGACCTCCAACATATGATTCGTCATTGATTAGATGGTTATTTATATATAATCTGACAGTAAATTAGTGTTCAATTGTGCAAACGATTAATTCGATCTATTGCAACATAGTTTTACAGTCACCTAATCAACGATATTTGCCAGTTCCTATCCTTTGTAGGAGAAAATGAAATTGGCAATTTATCAGGTGTATTCAGTGACTATTTCAACGTGAAGAATTATTTGATATTTCCTGAATAGCCTCACATATCAAAATATCTCTTGACTATCAAGAATGATTGTACTGAGACATGATAAACTGCTAGGGTCTGAGTTTACATGAATTTTTGCCTGTTCTTCGAAACGGGAATTTTAACTGCTTGATGGAAGAGATGGTCAAAATATTACTAATACATACACACACACACACACACACATAGATATATATATATATATATATATATATATATAAAGATGCGATCGGCTGACATTTGAGAACCGTATTGTGCAGCTAAGTTATAGTGTGTTAATAAGAGACGAGTGCATCTGTACAGTAGAAAATAGAGTGGCTCTTGTTTGAGGATAGAGAACAATTACAAGGTGTCACTTTAATGGTATATCGATTCCTTCGCGGCATGTGAAACAATATTTTGAAAAGTAGGACAGTCCCGCTCTTTTGAGATCAAAGTAATATTTGCACCAGTAACACTTTTCGGCTGATGAATGTACATACTCACTGAATATAAATATTCCTTTCTATTATTGCATCGACTCCGAAAGGACGAAACGCAAAGTCGATCTCGACGGGAATTTTGAACTCAAAACGTAAATCTAGACGAAATGCTGCTAAGCATTTTGTCCGGCACGCTAACGATTCTGCCAGCTCGCCACGTTTCACTGAATACGAATAATCCTTTCTACTATAGGTTCTAGGCCATCAATTTTGGGTAAGGAGGTTATTCGATTACCTCGACCCCATTGCTCAAGTGGTATTTATTTGATCGATTCCGAAAAGATGAAAAGTAAAGTCGACGACGGGATTTGAACTCAGAACAAGGACGAAATGCCACTCAGTATTTTGTCCGGCGTGCTAACAGTTCTGCTAGCTTACCGCCTTTAACTGAAGATAAATAATGAACAATATAACAGCTCGAATCATTTTTATCTTTTTGAAATATTAAAATAGAGAAAAATTGACGTGGACTCAGCTAACCATGTTAATATTCTGTTGCAAAGAAATCTAGTCGAATTAATCTAACCATGAGATTTGTGTTAGTGTAGCTTAGAGAAACGCAAAATAAAATAACTGTATTACTAGATGAACTGTGTCACTGAAACACAATAGGTTTTCTGTTCATAAATCTTAATAAAGCTTAATAATTTCGTTTGATATCAAATCCATGCTTGTATCTATGTATGATAACACTGGTCAACAAAATGAAACTAATTTTAATCATCAGAGATGGTGATTGACATTTCTGGGTTAATTTTCGATGCTGATTCCGAATCTGAAGTCCAATTTCCTCTATCCGGTGACATTTTCATGTTAATGATACCTGCTGTTTTAACTTATAGGATATGTAAAGCATGTCTATATAAAGTATATAGAATACAAGATACGATAATTTCATGGCTTTTTATTGTACAAGGTTAAACTTATTGTGTACAAATAAGTTAGAATACATTTAGATGCATAACAACTTAAAATCTTTGGGATTTGGACTTTCTATGTTGTTTTGGCTCAGCTTCATCCCTGTATAACATCCAACAGTAGTCAGCTAACATTCCTGCATTCCCAAATCCTTGATATCGTTCTTTCATCGATCTTCATGAAAGCGTTCCCTTGCTCATCAGACACTGCTCCAAGGTTCTCTGTAAAAAAGTCCAGGTGTGAATCAAGGAAATGGACTTTTAGTGACATCCGACAGCCCATTGCAGCGTAAGAGTCTAGAAGACATTCCACTCCATTTCTAAACTCTAGCGATCTTTTGTTGCCTATGAAATTTTCGCAGAGCTATTTGAAGGATTCCCAGGGTTTAAGCTCAATCGCATCTAGTGCTGTGAGGAAGTGGTTGTCCTTCAGGGGTTCTTTTATCTGCGGGTCTATGAATACGTCATCCTTCAGTTTTGCTTCGGTGATTTTTGGAAATGTGACCTACGCATATTCAAAACCATTTTAGCCTTTCCTGGCAAGTGTCTTCACGAATTGTTTCATGAGGCCAAGCTTTATGTGAAGAGGGGGAAGAAGAACATTTTCTGGGTTTAAAAGTGGCTTATTCTGGACGTTAGAAACTCCCGGCTCATATGATTTGCGCAAAGGCCACTCTGATTGCACATAGCGCTTGTTAGTTGCACGACTGTCCCATAGGCATAAAAAGCAACAATATTTCGTGAACCCAGATTGCATTCCCATCAACATTCCAATCACCTTCAAGTTTCCACATATTTTCCAGCTGTAGTGTGTATACTCTATGGCATTGAGGAGTACTTGCATGTTTTCATAACACTCCTTCATGTGTACTGAATGTCCTATGGGAATGGATGGTTTCTTATTGCCGGTTCTTGACGTCCTGTGTTCAAATTCCACCGAGGTCGACTTTCAGGGTCAATAATATTAATACCAGTTAAGCACTGGATTCAATATTCTTAACTTCCACTTCTCGTATTTCCTGGTCTTGTGTCAAAATTAAAAGGGTTATTTTTGTTTATCACTTAGATATATTTGACTAAGGTTGACTATCAATAATGGCGTACCAGAGGTCTTTTAAATTCTAAGAATACATCATCAATATTTTCTCTTCCATTTGAAGTTTGCATGAGTGGAAATTTGTATGCTGCAACGTAAGTTTGGCACGATTTCGAGTAGGTCGAGCGACCGTACAAACATAACCTCTTGTGTATTCACTAACAATATATTGATGTGATGTCTTCTTTAGATATAAAAATAATTTTAGATTTTGAACAGTAAATGAGTACATAAAGCTTACACACTAGGTACATATGAAATAATTTAATATAACACGAAAAGTAATTAAAATAATAAAGGTTAAATAATAGAATATAAAGAATTTTAGTTAGGAAATAATTGACGGAGCTTTAGTGTTAATTACATTAGCAAAGACAAAATTAATTTCATCTTGATTGTTTCAATTATCGAGCATTTATATTTCCTTCATTTCTCAATAGTTTATTTATGTTGTTTTCCATTTTCTCTTCGATTTAATTCTGTTGTTTCGTAAATAAAAATAAAACGTTGTTTCTATCAAGAATGTTTTCTGGGGTAATTGTTATTGTTTTCAGAACGTTTTGGATATTTTACATCTTTGTCATTATTGCTATTGTTCCTTCACCTACTATTACTACCACCAGCTCCGCCACGAACACTACCAACACCACCACAACTACTACTGCTATTGCTACCACTAATATTACTACTACTACTAAATCACTACAAATAGCGAAGGAAATAACAAAGTAAGTTTATATGCACAACAGTAAATTCCTATAATAAATGCGTAACATTAGCAATAAAATAAGTTATCTGATTTTTAGATCCAAATGCTTCTCATTCTAGGAGATATTTATTCCGCTTGTCTGTAATTTCGATGAACTAGTGAAAGCACATTGCTGGAAACGTTAAAACTGGATTAATAGCAAACATTACAAGAGGTAAAGATTTAATAGACTTAAGCTCAAAGACCAAATACAAGGAATGCTGCATTCAATAACCATGACATAAATATGTTCCAAGTATTTATAGTCCCCACATTAAACATTTTTCTTAAGTTGAGCCGTTTGCAATGAAGGTTTTGATTTTATATCGAATAAATTGTTGCACTTACATTTGTATCGATCTATGAGGCCGCTATTCAAAAGCTCTATAATTAAGGCACTGTTAAATAAATATAAATCCTGGAGGTATATTTAAAATCTTTTATGTGAAATATAAAAGTTAAAAAAACTGCATCACTTTATTACACATTGGTCTTAGCATACGTTCAAATATCTTGAGTTATACCCATACACATCATAACGATATACAAAAACAAGATTTTGTTGTTGTATATTAGTTTATATAGGTTATTTGAAAACAACCTTGTTGGCACTCCTCGCTTCTTATGCTCTTCAAATTTGCAATGCCATGATAATGTGTCCATGAAATAGATATACAAACACACAGGGAAAAATGATAAACACGGTGCAAACACAGTTCACACAAGCAACACATATAAAGCCAATCAGATATATGCGCATAGAGTACGTGTGCATGTGTGGGCGAGTGTTTGTGCGATACATAGTGCAAATTGAGCTACACAAGGCATGTTTCAATTTGTCTAATCATTCAGCGAGAGATTTCCATAACTAATAAATTTCTTGGAGTTACGACTCATGCGTATATGAAATACGTTTAATGGAATGTATTAATCATGAATACACTCACATTAGAAAAAAAAACTTGAGTGTATTTATTTTTTATGAAAACCCTCTAGAAATCTAGATATTTCAATAACATTTCCATTCTTTAACTGACCACGCAGCATGGAAATTCTTGTTATGCCTTGTTCTACATACATATCAATCAGTACCGAATGTATATCGTAATCGACGGGAACAAAAGAGAGTAAAGAAGCTTGGGCGTTGATATACAACAAAAAGACAGTCTTACCTCTAATGTTCTACGAGGGAAGATACTCATAGAGAATTCAAAGTATCCAGGGACGATTTACGTGATAAATATACACGAATGAAGCTCATAAGAAGTAACGTAAATTAGTCTAACCGATGTATTTACAATAGAGGTTATAATGCAGGTAGGTAGAACTTAAATAATGTTAGGGCGAATAGTTGTATGAAATGAATAATGAGTTTGGAATATCAGGCAAGAAGTTTGTTTCTCAACCACATGGTTCCAGATTTAGTCCCACCGCGTGCACCTTAGGCAAGTGTTTTCTATATAACCCTCGAGCCAACCAAAACCTTGTAAGTGAATTTAACAGATGGAAACTAAAAGAAGCCTGTCATATATATATATGCGTGTGTGTGAGGGTGTGTGTATGTGCGTCTGTGTGTTTGTGTAAGTGTGTGTGTGTGTGTGTGTATGTGTGTGTGTGTGTGTGTGTGTGTGTGTGTGTGTGTGTGTGTGTGTTACTTTGTGTCTGTGTAAGTCCTCCGCCACAGCTTCATACTGGTGTTGATGTGATTACGTCCCCGTAAACTAACAGTTCGGCAAAAGAAACCGATGGAATATATATCCAGGCTTTTGAAAAAATAAGTGCTGGAGTCGATTCACTGGATTAAACCAAAATTTCTTCAAGTTGGTGCCACAGCATGGCCGCAGTCTAATGACTAAAATTACTAAATGATATATATATATATATATATATATATATATGAATTTTACGCGTACATACATATATATATATTACATATTATATATACCTGTAAAATTCATTTCGTCAAAATGAATATCATTTATAATGAATTTTGTTATATATGTAACGTCTGATTAAACAACAATACAAAAGCTATTTATAAAATAAATACGTCAAACTGAATACTACAAAAAGAAAAGGGAAACGGAACTGAACACCAAGCAACCAAAATTTCTCAGAATAACGAGAAAAAAATCATTACAATTCAACAATGTTCTACTTCTTACATGTCATTTGAGTAAAATACTAATAGTCCTTGGAACACAAAAATACAGCCCCGAATTTCATACCTGCTGCACGTGCTACTTCGATAACACACGCATGTCATAATTCGAATATCGATATGCAAACAGCATGGACATGTATCTTAATACTCACTCTCTAATTTCCTCTCTGTCTCTCTTTCTATCTCGTCCTCTGAGGCGTACGTTGTGTAGCTCTTAAAGCTAAATATCAGGATTATTTAAGTACAGGTAAAATCTTCATATCTTCATCTGTATTATGGTTTTATATTATTTAATTTGCACTGTTGCTATTTTTCATCTCATCCTTATATATTCTAGTCAAGAAAATATTTGGATGTACAATAAGAAGCAGTGATGTCAAACATGCAGAGAATATGTTGGCAGTACATATTCTCAAGAAAGAAGTTTGCAATTGTATAGTTTTGTAAATGAAAACTGAAGTAGAATGTTTTATTTTGCTTTTGCGAAGTAGAGAGTACGAAACATAAATTGAGTCAAATCCATCTTTTACTGTGATTTTGCGTAAATCACGAAAAACATAGCGAAGGATCCATGACAGGTTCATTTCATCAAAATGCTAGAAGCTGATGATTCCAGTGGAAAATGGAAAACATCTCGTTGCATTTCGATGGAGTTAATCACCATAGTCTTAAGGTCAATCACAAGTGTGGTCCACAACGAAAGCCTAATGCGGATTTTGACGGCTTTATAAATATATAAAATTCATAAGCTTTCTGATATGTATATATATATATATATATATATATATATATATATATATATGTAACAATTGCAGCACGGAAGGTGTTCATAAGTCAAGGTAGAAAATGCTAAAATAATTTTATAAAAAGCATTTCACTACCGGTTTCACTCATTGAGGCTTTTTCAACTATAAATAATGGAAAACTTAAATGAAAAGTTTTTTAAAAGAATATTTGCATAGTATTCAAATACAAGGGGCATTTTTCTTGTTTCTGTCTGCCTCTGTCTCTCTTGTTTACTCTTGTGTGTAATTTCGTTAATAAGAAGGTTGACAGTTACTTAGCAATTTCGGCGTAGTAAGCTGGGCCAAACGAGACTACAGTAGAACACTCTTTCTGAAGCTATGCGATGATGTCGATATTATATCGAGTACAACGGCATACACACTCATAAATACATATAAAATATTCTGTGATGCCGTTTAAATCTGAAGATTCTGTTTGTACCTTTAGTAATAAATCAATGAAAATTGTTTCACAAAATAAATTTTCAGAACGGTTGCATTCTTCACTCCCGCCAGACAATGCAGATATATATATACATATATCTTTATAGTATTTTATATAAAGTTTTACTTTATTTAAGTTTACAAAACAGACTGTTGTTGATGACGGCACTTCGAGTGAACAGTTTCCAAAGTCTTTATTGTATCTGAGATGTTATTGTTTGTCTGCGATCGTATACAATAGAAACGTTGCTGAGTTACGTTTGTCATGTAAAATGAAAATCAAATTCATTCAGAATGGAATATAATTTACTGACGAGAGCCAAGAAGATGTATTCAAATCATCATTATTTTTATTGTTGTTCGTTGTTGTTGTTGTTGTTGTTGTTGTTGTTGTTGTGGCTGTTATTATTGTTGCTGCTACAGTGTTTTTTTATAATGTCTGTTACTTCTGTTCTTAGTTATGTAGTATATCGTGTGCAGTAACATAGTAGTGGTAGTTGAGTAGTAGTATTGGTGGTGGTGGTGGTGGTGATGGACGTAGAAGTATCACTCGTAGTAGTAGTAGTAGTAGTAGTAGTAGTAGTAGTAGTAGTAGTAGTAGTAGTAGTAGTAGTTGCTGTTATTGTTGTTGTAGCATCAGCAGCACTAATGGTGGTGGTGGTGGTGGTGGTGGTGGTGGTGTTGGTGTTGTGGTCGTGATGATCTTGGTAGTGACAATAGTAGCAGTTGCATTATCATCATCAGCAGCAGCAGCAGTAGTAGTGGTAGTAGTTATCGTTATTGTTGTTGTTTTAAACTAAACACTATAGAGAAAAGTAAAAATCTTATGCCAGTAAAATGAGGTAGAGATTTATATACAAGGAGAGAAAAAAATAAACAAGAAAACTAAATTATAGTTCGTCACATTTGAGAAATTGATTCTACGTATGGCCAAAATGTCAAGTTTATTTGAATTTACTGTCAAAACATATCTAAAAACCAGTCGTGATTTAGTATGGTTAGACGCATTATACATACATAACTGATATGACATACAAACACATTTACATGTACCTGTGTTTATATACATATATTCCTATATATGCATGTATGCATGTGTATATATATATGTGTGTTTCTGTTTGTGTGTGTGCGTAAGTGTACATATACATACATATATGTACATATATATATATATATATGTATATATATATATATATATATATATATATATATATATATATATATATATATATATATATATATATATATATATATATATATGTGCGCTGAGAGAGAAAGCGACAGAGAGAGACAGAGAGGGATAGATTTATGCAATTTAATCTTGTGAGCACGTGTTTTTCTGTTTTTCGAAAGAATATGTATCTTCAGTATGAAACTACACACACACACACGCACGCACACATTCACACATATTTAAATTCGTTATAGAAATGGAAGTTGCGAAAAAACTGCAGCAGCTTCGACAGTTAGAATTAGAATTCAGTATTAATTAACTAATCCGTTCTGATAGCCCCCGCAGTCATGCATATTATGCATATCATTCTATAGCTATGTCCAAGTTTGTGTGCACTATAAGGAGAAATAAGCTAATAATAATAAATTTTGTGTGTAAATAAAACGACATTTTTGGTATGATTAATGTCCACCAAGTCTATAAGGAAACCATACTGAACCTCCTTGCTTTTCTTGTGCAAACAGCAATTAAATATCAAGTATAACCTCTTTACTTAATTTTCAAAGCAAGTGTAACAGTTGAGTAGTATTATATAATATGAATGTGTATAAACATGAATTTGTTGGTTGAAGTTGTGGACAGTTTAATGACAACTACATACACTATAAAATAGTTATTTCATACATAGAGACATACACTATAAAGTAGTTATTTCAGTTTATTAGTCTGGCATTTGCTGAGTTCGTAACTATATTCTACTTATTGTTCCTTGCCATGTCAAACTTACTAGAATCACCTCTCTGTTTTCTTTCTTTTTTCTTTTCTTTTTTTTGTGTCATGCTTTTAGACACTGTAACACAATGAATAAAGGGTAGAGATGGACTATATGTAATCTGAACCTTCCCCCCCCCTTTTTTTTTTACGGAATCCCACGTTTTAGGCTATGGAGATTCCGATTCTGAAAAAAAATTGTTTGAAAAATTTCAATTAACCCCCCACACACACACCAAGCAGGCTATTTACATGCTAGAAATAACAGCCAAATCTCACAAAACTAGTGTTAGGGTTAGGGTTAGGTTTAAGGTTAGGGCTAGGGTTATGGTTAGGGTTAGGGTTTGGGTTAGGGTTTGGGTTAGGGTTTGAGTTAGGTTTACCTTGTGGATCTATATAAAAACCGGTGGGGGCGGGGGAAGCGAAATTTTGAAATTGAGATTTTTCAAAAATTTTTTTTCAGAATCGGAATCTCCATAGCCTAAAACGTGGGATTCCGTAAAAAAAAATTATAAGGGGGGAAAGGTTCAGATTATATATAGTCCATCTAGACCGAATAAAGAGTTTGCCGTAAGGTGTTTTATTCTCAGTAGTTTGTCTGCTACGTCTTGGAGTAATTTGTTCAGACACCATTTAAATGATATGGAGTACATTTTCTTCTTCAATTTATTTTGGACAGCATATGGATATTTGAGTTTTAAGAAAAACATTTGTTGCCAATGTCTTTATATTATGTGAACTCAATATTTGTAGAGGACTTAATTTGTATGGGTGACTTGTGAGATTGTTTGGACAATATTCATGGAATATTTTCTACAGTGTACAAATAATGTACTGCTCATAAGAGTGTTAGAGAGAAAGTGGGGTTTGCTTTTTGAGGCGATCGCAATAATTAAGACCCGACATAATATGTTAATGTTTGTGATTAATCTGTGGCATGTTTCACTTTCATTGGGTCTAGATATATGAACGGAGACTAAAGTGGACAGTAGTATGAAAACTGAGAATTAGCAAACGTCGAAAAAGAAAGTAAGGTGGCATCAGGATCTACAAACTATAAAATATACACATTCTGAAAGTTCCCTTTCAGATCTAAGAATTTCACTGCACTGATGAATTCCAGATCTGAAATCTTCAGCAGATGTAAATATATGGATACCTTCTTGTTGACATATTGGAAAATAACACCCTCTCCGGATCGAGTAGCTGTACTGCAGACTCTAGATTCCTATCCCTTCAGCCTTATTATAAATTTACGCCCTTGTCACACTCTGTGCCACGCTGAAACTCCCCGAGAAATACATTAAGGGTACACGTGTCTGTGGAGTGCTCAGCCACTTGCACGTTAATTTCACAAGCTGGCTGTTGCGTTGATCGGATCAACTGAAACCCTCGTTGTCGCAATCGACGGAGTGCCACATATTTCAATGTAGAAAATATTGTAGCTAATGTATATTGATTTGTTTACTCATTTTTCAATGCAAAAACACACTTGAAAATTATTCACTCAAATGAATCCATGTGAACGACTGTGAGTTTTGCTACTGGCTTGAAGTGAGAATCACAAATAAATATATGTGATGTAGTTCTGATTTATAACTGTTTATCTGAAATAAGTTTATACAGATTGAGTATTATCAAAGGTAATATCATATTTCAGTCACCATTTACGCGATATTTGTTATACCTCAAGAAAGAAGTACTTTTACAAGAGGCTCTTAATGGATACTTGGTAAATTCCTATACAAACTGACTTGAGTTTTAAGCTGCATATTAGAACACATATTTCTATGTTGTGTCACAAGTACATTAGATGCATATCGTGATGATAAATGCAACCTTTCTCATTCCAACTTCATGGAAGTACATATACATGTTATCGGAAAAAAGACTACACGCGCGCAAACACTCACACAGACACATGTGCGTATGTGTGTGTGTGTGTGTGTGTGTGTGTGTGTACTTGTATGTGTGTATGTGTGTGCATGCATATGTATATATGTGTGCATGTATGCATCATTTAATTTGTTATAAGAGTGTACGCAAAAGGCCGGGTGGGGTCTACACAGCAAGATCAAATAATGATACAAAAAAAAAGTTCTAATTGAGAATAGAAATCTCCTTATCATATAGTCTTTCACTGTATAGCTACAATTTAGATTTTAATGACAAACGAAAGTGGTGAATGCTGTACTGCACATCTATTGACATAATGCAGCATTTAAAACTATCAGCCATTCAAGACTTTTCAATGCTGCAATTAGTAGAGTTTTTCTAGCTTTGCTATAAAGTTCAGCTTTTTAGCCCGAAGCAAAAGAAGTTATGCCAAAAGTAACAGAATCATAAAGAACAGCATCAGGTCATTAACATGTGTTAGTTCTTTGGTGAATGTAACCTTGGGCTTTTATACATCTGATTTGCTTTTAATGAGATTCTTCAAACCAAAACACCACGGCGATAGTATTAAATAATTGGCGAGCGCCCAAGGTTCATATACTTCTCTCCTTACACCAATGTATATATGAATAGTTATGTTGCTCCCCTTTCCCATCACTTCTCTCATTATCTCTATGTCTCGTCTTAAGTTTCCCACCACTCTCTCACACACACTCTACTTAGTTTTCCATAAAGTTGCCGTACGGCGTGCGTGACAATTATTCTTCACACTACGTTCACATCATTTCAAATACATCAGGCTGAAGATATGGCTAGCAGAATACGCAAGTGTATGTGTATTGAGGCAGCTACTGCTCAGTTTCAGCTTGTATTAAACTTTATGCAGTGGCCCGGGAACAAAATTTGCTTAGTGGGTGCAAACTCAGTTTCAAAATTTGGCACTACTGGAGAAGTGTGGATCCGAGTTCTGGGAGTATGCATGTCACAAATTTGCGCATGTGCCCGTGTTAGTCGTAAGTAGTCAAATTTAGCACACAGGTAAAAAACGAGACGCTCGCTACTTGCTGTAAATGGAGGGTGGGTTATCCATCTAATACAAGAAGAAAATTGCAGATTAATTGAATAAAAACATGAAAAATAACAAAATGATATTTCATTGAAAAGTAAAGCATTCTGAAAGATAGTTCAGAATGTTTTCAAAACATTCATCTCCAGCTTTTCCCATATTTTATTAAGGGTTAGGGATTAGGGTTAGGGTTTAAAGTTAGGGGAGGTGAATGTTTTTTGAGTATTCAATGATTATTTTTCACTTTTATATTCAACTTATCTGCAATTTTCTTTTTGTATTACATGGATAACCTCGCTCCTTTTACAGCAAGTAGCACGCGTCCGAACATTCAAATGTCAGTTTACCAAGAAAGAAATAATGAAGCTATAAGTAGTGTTAAAATGGAAGTAAGCCGAGTTTTTGCATCAGTCCATAATTCACACGTATATGAAAAAAACTGTATCAACATATTCCAAAAGTTTTCCTACGCTCAAACGTTTTGTTAATGAAACGTTTCATGAGGATGTGCAAAGTGTTTTCATCGTATATTTTTTTATGTACATGCATTATGGTACAATGTGTAAGACGGTGCTGTGTCATTGTGGTATGGAGCCAGGTCTTCAAACGGCGAAGTGCACTGAATGTTCTTTCGCTTGATGCAACAGATACAGGTGAAGACAAGACAAGCTGCATTAACGCCAACACTTGTAGCACACTAGAACGAAAAATAGCATCAGACACTCTCCATTTTTCAACTATGTCATTAAATGATTTAGGCAAATTTTCCCTTTCCGTCCATAGGCCAGCAAGAAGTTTGATTTGAGATGACAGTAAGAGTAAATCAAAAGAAGCAGGTAGAAGCAGGTGCATTTTCAAAGTTAAATACTCCACATTTGACTGCTGACAATAGCAACTCCTCTTGCTCAGAGCATACACGTATTCCCTGTTGCTGAAACCGGTGAGTCAATTCATTTTCGATGACAGCCACCATAGGGAAAAATTACCGACGCCAGTCATCGGTGACAGAAAGAGCAGCTTCTTCAGTAGTTGTTGTGTGCCTAAAGCGCAGTGATGTATTTTTAGATCACGAAATGTTGGGCATTTTCACCAAGTCAGAAGAGGATACCTCATCAAAATATTTTTCAAAAACCTTCTCACTTCTTATTTTTGAAAGAGAGTTTTTCAACTTTTCAATCAATTTCAAGCAATCACCGGCTGTCGTGCCTGGACGCTGTAAGCTACGTGCCACTGGCTCACATACCCCAAATATATCCCCAGCGATTTTAATGCCGAACAAAATGGAAGCTTTGCCAGATTGCTTTAGCAGCCCTTTAACAGTAGCCTTTGTTGTTGCTCTTAACGAGAAGTCATTAAGAAAGTCAAGCAAAACAATTTTGAATATTCTTATAATTGTTTTCTGCTTGTTTCAGTGCTGTTGCTCTAATGCACCACTGAGTTGAACACACTGCTTGCAACACAAAGATTTGTCCATTGTGCTTTTCTTTTTGGTGACTCTTTTACAAGAATGGCGCATTGATGAACAAAGTTTAGTGCATCAGCTACAAAGGTAACCTTAAAACTAACTTCTTGGAGGACAAGGTCTAGAGAGTGGTTTCCACAGTGTACAAAATATGTACCTGGGAACAAATTTTTCAATCGCATTTGTACACCTGAAATGTTTCCACTCATGGTACTTGCACCATCAAATGAAAAACAGCATAGCTTTGAGTCAAGTGAAATGTTTAGGCGACAAAAAATACCTAGAAAAATCTTAGTCAGTGTCTTCGAAGAGCAGTCACGGGGATTATAAAAACCAAGAAAATCCTCATTGACATTCAGGTCTTCAGAAACGTACCGGACAGTGATTGATACTTGTTCCATGCCAGAGCAATTAGTGGTACCATCACATATAATGCCAATAAATCTACAATTTTCTACTTTTATTTTGATCTCGTAAAATGTTATGAGCATATGCCTCTAAAATTTCATTTTGAATTGTATCAGAGAGGAAATTGTTCCGACGCTTAAACCACTGGCTTACTTCTGCACTGCATTCTTCAGCAAGTTCCCTTACAAGATTTACGAAGTTTCCCATAAGATTTTGAATTTCAAAAATCTCAATTTCAAAATTTCGATTCCCCCCCCCCCCGGTTTTTATATAGATCCACAGCGTAAATCTAACCCTAACTCAAACCCTAACACTAACCGTAACCCTGACCGTAACCCTGACCCTAACCCTAACCCTGACCCTAACCCTAACCCTAACACTAGTTTTGTGAGATTTGGCTGTTATAGCCTGCTTGGTGGGGGGGGGGGGGGGAATTGAAATTTTTCAAACAATTTTTATCAGAATCGGAATCTCCATAGCCTAAAACGTGGGATTCCTTAAAAAAAAAATAATAAATAAGTGGGGAAAGGTTCAGATTACATATAGTCCGTCTAAGGCCACTGAATTGTAACGAAAGAACTCTGGTCGAACAAAAACCTGAAAAACAAATAGCGAACATCACATAAATAGTGCTTGTGTTTTTATTGGCAAAACCAGCAACATGACCTCCCGTCCACAATGCTTCAAAAGACAATAGGCCATACTAAAGCACCGTCTTTTATTTGAAGAAATCAACGCCAGGAATTATTCTTTGGAAGCCTCGTATTAATTCTATCGCCTCTTTTTTCGAACCGCCAAGTTACAGGGGCATAATCGCATCAACATTAGTTATCAGGCGATGGTGGGGGTGACATACAGACACACAAATACATACATTCGTATGTATATGCATGCGTGTATGTGTGCTTGCATATGTACCTACCTACCTCTCTCTCTCTCTCTGTACATATATATATATATATATATACACACACATTGTGATAATATACGCTAAAGCTATATAACCGGAGGAGAGCTTACTCTACAAGTAGAGAAGTGGGTAAATATAAATAGACCTCGTAACGATACCAGCTACCAAATGGTTTCACGGCGAACTGGGGCCCCAAGTGAACTGTGTAAAGTCATTGGGGAGAATCCTGAACCGATTATCGAGGTCTATTTATATTTATATATATATCGTATATTTATAAGGAGGGCAAATTTAGCCATTTCTCCGAAGATTGACAAAAAAAAGAATGAAAAGGTGAATCAAGACTAAAGTTGGAGTTGAAAAAAAAGGCACTTACCCAGGCAGTGGTCAAGCAAATAATGGTTGTTTTGTATTGAAAGAATTCTGAAGGGGCTTTATTTTTAGACTGGGGTCAAACGGTCGAATCTATTCAACTATGTTTTAAGTCTTTAGCAACATCAATTACAAAGAACTTGGGAGTGGTACTAAAAGATGGAGAGAAGTATTGACAGGCGTGGGAGCTGTCTTCAATAATTCAAGTAATGCTATATATTCAAAATTAACCATACATGCTGGTTTTGTTGTTGTTATTGTCACTTACTTCTTTGTATTTTGACGCTACTTGCCTTCAGAACTCCCTAGGGAATTTTATGCTAGTTCATCACTTTTATTTATTTATATATTTATTTTTTTCTTTGTTTTGAAACGAGATCGAACTTCAGCATTTTATACCGATAGATTTTAGACACTTTTTTTCTGCAACTGGTAAGATTATGTAGGGGGTGCAAATTTTGATCTTGCACCCCCTGAAAATTCTAGGGGGTGCGGGT
The DNA here is from genome assembly GCF_046866305.1 of Octopus bimaculoides. NCBI lineage: Eukaryota > Metazoa > Mollusca > Cephalopoda > Octopoda > Octopodidae > Octopus > Octopus bimaculoides. Next base: position 28,090,839 of record NC_142935.1, read on the forward strand.
GCACCCGCTGCACCCCCTGTTCCCGGGCCCTTGACTCTATGTTCGATTTATTACTCGTCGAAGAAAAGGTTATTATATTAAACTAGTTGGTGCCAACAGCTCTGCATTTTGCATAAAATTTTTATGACATATTTCACTGAAGACATGAAAATTAAGCTGATTAGATCAATGAGTCTATTCTGGATGTGTTCTTTAAATATTATTTAGGATCTGCGGTTTTTGTATATCTGACTGTGAAATTGTGTTTTAATTTATGATGATGTGGCATAAATGTGAATAATATATATATATACACACATGCTAATAATACGTATGTATGTATATATGTATGTATGTACGTATGTATGTATGTATGTATGTATCTATGTATATGTGTGTGTGTGCATGTAAGTATGTATGTATGTGTGTATGTTTAAATATGAATCTGTATGACTGTGTCGATATGAATCAATACTTATATGTGAAAATACATATAATTATTTATATATAATTTAACGTTCTGTATACATGACTAAATATGTGAGGAAGAGAAAGAATAAAAGATACAAAGAGAGAGTGTGTTTGAGAAAGAAAGAAACACAGACAGAAGTAAATATGTATGTATGGATATGTGTTTGTATGTGCGTGTGTGCGTACTTATAAGGGATGATTCATATGTGGATTTTAGTGGTAGCTTTTATAAGTTAGTTGTTTCTGCATTATACTATTAGTTAATAAAAAATTGCACGAAAAGGAGAAATAATATCCCTCTGTGCTTGTCCGTGAGAATAACGTATTGAGCTAAAATCAGAATGCACGATACGACAGAAAGTAGTGCATTGTACTTTACTGCTAGGGATAATATATATTTTTGGTGGGTCGCATAACGTTATGATTCTGCATTCTGCATGTATTGTGTATTTGTGTGTAACTGTTTACGTTTGTGTATTTTTGTATAATATGTATATCATATAAGAATATTAATATATATATATATATATATATATATAGATTCAAGGTTGAATATGGTACTTATGCGTAGGCACCCGAATATCGCATCCCAAAAGGATAGGTGATTAAAATCAAAAAATAAGCAACACGGATTTCAAAGGCGATTGCAGTACGCACGTTTCATGCTACTTCAATTTATTTAAGTAATGCGAGCATTACCTTAAATGCAATATGAAGAGCAATCTTCAGCTGCACGAAAATGCAGAAAATTACTGTAGAAAAGACATATTATAAATGTGGCAACATTTCAAATCCAAGTGGGAGAGAGAATACATAAAAATCCAAATGTGAGGAAGAATACATAAGTCCATCTTGACATAGCCGAGTCTATCAGGCTAGTAATTGATTCTAGACAAAAGTTTTAACTGTCTCAGATTTTATTGTTTCTTATCTAGTGGTGATAGCAAAGGGACAATTACTTCTAAAGAGAGGGAAGGTGTAAGCAGTATGCATCGACAAGGCTATAAAATGTATTAGAATCTAAAGGTTTCACTGGTCATAGTAGTATCAGGTCATTTTACTACTATCAAAGTGTTGAGGAATTAATGTTGAGGAATTACAGCCCTAGGTATATGGGTCAAATAGGTTTTTTACTTTTAGTCTGACAACAATACTCTGACAACAATACTCTAACCAATGTTTTCACAATAAGAGGTATGTTAAATAAAATAAATAAAATGAGATGTAATTATCTTCCACAAAAATCATGAAATAATGTCAATATTGAATTCAGGGGTTCTGGATAGGGTGTAAAATTTAAGGATATTAAGTATATAGTGATCATGAAAACTATTTTGAATTATCTTAAAAATATTTTTTACCTGAAGATAAGATAATGATACTATTTAGGAGACACATAGGTAAGCTTTATTTATATAATGTGAATAAAAGATAAAAATTATTATCGGATTTATATTAGTTTATAATAATGTGCTTACTAAGGTTTAAGGGACTGAAAAAAGAAAAGATGTTAGGAAATAACAAGGATAATCAATACAGGAATCTGATGATTGATTTAAGTAGATTAGATGTTAAGGTGAGAGATCAGGAATATATGTTATAAAGGTTCAATTACCAATATAAATATGTGCTAATTGATAGTCCTAGATGACCATAATAGAAGTAAAGTACTATATTTTGATAACTTTAGTTACTTAAATAAAAGCCCTATTTTTTAAAAAATTTAAAAGTGCGAGTAGAGGAATGCACACATGATACCCTAAGGTCTAATCTATTATTGATTAGATTAGGATTGTTCCTAAGTTTAAAAATTTCATATATTTCCATAGAACACAATTCACATCCATATCTATTATTTCTATAAGGTTGAGCTTTTCTTATAATTTCCCAGTTAAGGCTAAAATTAATACCATTATCTTTTAACTCCCAAATTTTACTGGCCAATGTCGTACTATTTGCCTTATGTCTAAGTCTAAACGAAGACTTATGGTTATATATTCTCTGTTTCAGGTTAATACTACATCCTATATAAATATAATTCTCAGAGAATTATATTTATAAATAAATAGTTAGTTGTTCATTGTTTTTTTCTTCTTGTTTTTGCCTTTGTGAGTTACAAGTGATGCTATCTGTGGGATTCTCAGCTTTTTTAGTTGCTATTTCTGAACTTCGGTATATGGTGAAGCAAATATTTGCTGATCCCTTAATTATGTTTATAAATATATATGAGCTTTTAAATAAGTTCTCCGCCAATAATGGTGCTTTCATACCGATGGGCTTGGTAGAAAAATTATTAATTGTTAATTGATTTATTAATTAATAAATTGATAATCCTTTACCCTTTTAATTTGTAATAAAGTATATATATACATATATATAGGGAATGAAGTTTATCTGATATATACATATATAAAAATAAATAAATATATATATATATATATATATATATATATATATATATATATATATATATATATATATAAATTTATATATATATGAATGCATGTATGTAGTGGTTATCTTCATACCTTAAATTGCGACAATCATTACGCATACTGAATATGGATGGATATATGAGTATGTGTGTGTGTAGGTGTTCATGTGTGTGTGCGTTTGTGTGCGTGTGCGTGCGTGTGTGTGTGCGTGTGTGTGTACGCGCACGTGAATACGGAGATATGTTTATTTATTATATTCATGATATATAGCACTATTGTCTTATTAGAGTTTGTTGTCAGAGAAGCTGAATATCAACACATGTATTTTATCGATTTTCATATTTCGTTTCCGATATATCTACATTATTTCGGTAGAGTATTCTTCACTCTCAGAGTGTTTTGGTGTTACTCTACAATCATACAATCATAAATATCTAGTATCCATCCAAATCCATTTGTATTTAAACATATATATATATATATATATATATATATATATATATATATATATATATATATATATACGCGCATGCATGTGTAAGCGTGCGTTTAACTGCTAAAAAGCACATAGAAACACACACACTTGAATATATTCAAATATATGTACATATAAACATATACAGACCTACAGACACTCATAAATGTGTATGAGTATCTGCTTGTGTTTGCAATTATGTAACTATTTACGCATAGAGGTGATGACATTCTTACTTTCATACTATATTACGTGCATCAAAAGGCATGCGTGTATTGTATTCACGGCAAAGGTAACGATCAATCCTTGTTGAACGGTATTTTAACGTTGAAATAGATATGAGTAATATATTGAACATCGCTAAATTGACGGTTATATTTCCTACTCAAATATGTATTATGCATAATCTAAACAATGTAATAATAAATTATATTAATTCATCAGTATAATTATAATTATTCCAGAGTAATATAAATTCGTATATAGACAGAATGAGAAAAAAGAAACAGATAGACACCCACACACACTTATATATATATATATATATATATATATATATATATATATATATATATATATATATATATATATATATCGATTGGTAGGCAGACAGATAGACAGACACACAGACGCAGAGACTCACAGACACAAAAATACAGACACACAGACAGACCACACACACACACACACAAACAAACAGAAAGACAGATACTCGGACAGATAGATAGATAGAGAGAGAGAGAGAGAGAGAGAGAGAGATAGAGAGAGAGAGAGAGATAACTTTCTTTTATTAGCCACACAGGGCTGCACACAGAGGGGACAAATACAACTGTAGAGCTTTTCTTTAAAAAAAAAAAAAAATCCGATCAAAAGGGCTCGGTAGGGGCAAAAAAAACATAAAAAACAAAAGGGGGTATCGTATATCACAGAAAATGTCAATTGTGTAAAATGGGGTAACATTAGGTTTATCCATGGAGAGAAAAGCCTACGGAAAAGACCATGGCAACTTCAGCAGGGAATAGACGCATGAGACCGAAGTGCTCTCTCTCTCTCTCTCTCTCTCTCTTTTTTAAAAATTTTTTTTTCTCGATTTATAGGATCATGCTCAAAGAAGTATCGTCACTCGCACGCACCATCTTTGCTACATTCACCCACCTTTTAATGAAACTTTCACGAGACAAAAACTGTCTCTCTATTCTCACCTTCCTTTTCAAGTGATACTTGAAGTTGATGAGCGATTGGCCAGAGAGGTAAGTTTTCGTCTCTAATCCTTTCGCTTGGGTCCACCACACACATTCTTTCACCATGGCCACCAGTATGATGAACACTGCCTTGCCTTCCCTGTTGAGGGACGGTGGTGGAGCAATTTGCACAATAGACTCGGCTGACAGGCGGACTCGTCCCACACTTGACAGCAGCCGTTCGGCATAAGCCCACAGGTCGGAAATCTTTGGACACTGCACGAGTGCGTGCAGAACGGTTTCGTCGCTCTGACCGCATCTCGGGCAGGTCGGTCCGGTGTGTCTCGAACCGTGCCTGTAAAGCTTATCCCGAACGGGTAATGCTTCTCGATAGCACTGCCAGGCCAGGGATCTCTGGTGGTTGTCCATAGGTCCCGGCCCGAAAGTTGTCCTGAACAGGCGGGTCAGGTGTTCCTCGTCGACGCCCAGATTCTGCCCGAGATCGTCGTCGCACCTCCCCTCCACTAATCCTCTATAGAACGCTTTTGTGGAATCAAAGTTGCACAAGATTGGTCCCGGACGGCAGAGTTGCTTGAGAGCAACGCGACACTCGCGGTGCAAGATAGATAGATAGATAGATAGATAGATAGATAACTCGTTTCCTTTCAGAGAAAATATATGTAGAGTTTCCTCATGTCCAACATTTGTATTGCAGTTTTGGACGAAAACGAGATATGTAGACACTACCAATTGTTGCCGAGTGGTTAATACAGGATGGGAGGCGAGCATACGGAAGACCTACAAAATTATGAGAATTCGCTGTTGTCAAACAGGCTGGGTCCAAATAATGATATGGAAAGAAGAATGAAAACGCATTGTGACCAGCGATGTGTAAGATCGGATCGTTAAGCAAGAATAAAGAAAAATATACGTTTTTTTTATTCACGCTATTTTGTTATGTTTCTTTTCAATGTTTGAAAATATCTAAATGAAATTGTACGAAACATGTGATTTTATATTTTAACTTCAATAATAATGAAAAGTGTTATATTATACTATTGAAAAACGGAAGTACTCATTATTAATCAAAGAATAGTTTGTAGATATTATACATAACCTTGACAATCGTAAAAAAAACTGCTGTTATTTTTTTTAAATGTGTTTAGTATTTTTATAAGTACAGGGAGATGAAACATACTTTAAGGGAAGCAGGTTCTTGGGAGATATGTGCCCTTTCGGTAAATTTGCTTATATGAGAGAATAATTTTGCTTGTGTGATTGCCCAAGACAAATCCTGCAGTATAGAGAACTTGTTTCTGGCAATATGGCTCTTCGAACGGAACAAAAGTCAATGAATAAAGTGGGAGAATCGACTCTGGTCAAAGGATAAAATAAATTACGAGTAGCGTGCATCTGATCATCTAAATATGTTGCCAAGAGAAACTCATTATTAGACTTTCAATGTCTCAATGATATACATCAATAGAACCCTTTGAATTTAATGAAGCGCTAGGAAATTGAAGGGCGTTTGATTAAATATATTTGAAGAAATGCAGATTTATTAATATTGTATCAGATGTATTATCAATGGGGATCAAGATTACACAATAATTTACTTCAAAATCTTTCTCATACAACCTGAGTCGTGCCAAGGACTTGCATAAGTAGATAACAATTAGTGTTAAAGGAAATTGCCTGAGCAATAGACATGACGCATACACACAAAATATAGGTTTCAAATTTTGCCACAAGCTAAAAAATTCGGTAATTATTTTATTGACTCCGAAATTATATATAAAGTAGACCACGGCAGAATTCGCTGTCAGAACGTAAAGATGTACGAAAGGATGCTAAGAACTTTACCCTGTATGCTAACGGTTCTGCCAGAGATCGCCGCTTTGCATACACAAAATATTGACAATGGTTGCGAGCAGTACTTTGTGGTTAAAGTTAAATTAGCGACGACGGTATTCTGGGTTCAATTCAGTCATGTAAAAGTTTGAGTAAATGCATCCTGTCTCATGTTGAGGTTGACCTGTATATTCTTATTGATAACTACAACATGAAAACTGTGCGAAAGTTGAGTAGTGCATGCGGGACACACACACATACACATACACACACACACAACACACAACACACACACGCACGCACACGCACACACACACACACACACACACACACACATAAACATACACACAAGGGCAATGTGGGTGTACGAGAGGTTACTGAAAAGTTCCTGACTTTGGGTAAGAGAAAATTCAGGAGGACCAGTTAAATATGATTTTATTCAGATTCACACAGTTATTTCTTTATTGCCCACAGGGGACTAAACATAGAGAGGACAAACTAAGGGATTAACTCGAATATATCGACCCCAGTGCGAAACTGGTACTTATTTAATCGACCACGAAAGGATGAAAGGCAAAGTCGACTTCGGTGGAATTTGAACTCAG
>NC_142935.1:28105335-28127835 GCF_046866305.1 Octopus bimaculoides
ATTGAAGAAAAATATGAAGAATCTAAGGCTCCGTAATGTGGTAGCTTAAATTCCATATTTTTATGATACATTTTCGTAAACCAGATTTCTTGCGTTCTGTTTTAAAGAATTTAACTGTATATAAATTTTAAAGAATTTAAAGAATTTAACTGTATATATTTCGATTTTCTTTTGAGCGTTTTGTTCTATATAATGCTCTTTCAATGCGGTCTCCATTTTAAGTGAATGATATCTTTATTATACATGACCTTAAAAGCGGGAAGACATTGTATGGTACACGCCATATTCTCTAAACGCATTAAAACATATTCACAAAGATGTACCTATCTACGTATACGCATGTTTATAAGTGTGTATCACTATAGTTTATTATCCATTATACTAAGGATGATGTAAGTATATGTACGTATGTAATAGTAACATTTTAAAATGGCACCCGAGACTGTTTTCAAAGGAAGATATGGGCGCTTTTCCTTCCCCCCACTCTTACATCAAAATATCTCTTTCGTTTATTAAACAGAAGAAACTCATACATGAAATCAGCTCTTACGTCAAACTCTAAAGATCTCTCTGAAGAAATGTAAAACTTGAATGAAAGGGATAGGAATATATATATATATATATATATATATATATATATATTACACAAATTAGTAGCGAAAATCAATCGCTAGGTGTGTACTTTAACTAGTAGCCTACATAGTATTACTTACTTTTAGATAAGTATATATTATATAAATTCCACCACCATATATGTGTGTGTGTATATACGTATACGCACATACATATATACATACATATTTTATAGGTTTAAACAAGCATATTACGTATGTTTACTTAAATTATCTTTTCATATCCTTGTAATTACTTTTTAATATTTGATTTTATTTTTAGTTTACAATTTACATGCACAATACTCAGCTTAAAAATCAACAAAGCCTAAGATTATGCTGGATGCTATAATCCGCTTTGTTTTTATACATATATATTCACGAAAATTTGAAGAAGTATTTGTAAAAGTTTGCAAAAGAAATAATCTTCTTTAGAAATAAAAAAGAAATGATTAAATGTTATTTTTTCTCTTTCAGCTCTTTACTTTTATATTAAAGATTGAGCTAATCTAGAACAATAGTATATTTTTTTTCTGAACATTACAATTACATAATGATCAATGAATTAAAGTTTGAATAAATCCTCCGATGACTAACATGCAGCAGGTATTAGTATAGGTATAACTATTTTTTCTGCGTACGATATAAGTCAGATATTTCTATAGTCTGTTATTTCACAAAAAAAATATTTCCTTGTTAGTTTCCATCAATGTAAAAGGAAGGCAAATTAAATTTCAAAAAAGAAAACAGCCAAGTTGCCAATATTTTACATAAAGGTTCGATATTGTATGAGCCGACGAGGAAATTAATACAAAACAAAAAGAACTTAAAGACAGCGGAAAAAACAAACGAGCATTTTGGTTGTTTTGTTTTTTTTCTTTTATGAAAATCAATAAGTAATAACATAGGCTAACTGAGCCGGAAAAGTAACAGAATGTGTAACGAAGCCAATTTAATAAATGTACGTATAATACTATTTAGTAGAAACTTGTATTAAAAAATGACGTCTAGACAAAAAAGGAAATTCAAACGTGAAGTAATATTATTTGGCGCCAGATACTCTGCACATTGGCATTCCTCCAAAATTATTTTATTTCCTTCCTCCAATGTACATTTTCTGTAATTTGATATTTGTTGCTTCCTTTACTGATAAATTCTATCAGATTTTCCATTATACAAGTCAACAGAATAGTATTATTTTAAGTTTATAATTCAAGATAGAAATAAACCAGTATCACAGTGTAGCATGAATTTGTTTCAGTGACATTAAATAATTTTTTTTATGTACAACCATTCGCATTCAGAATACAATTTTTATAAGTAACATGAGATACATTTTTTATCAGTATGTACTGTTGTGCCTGTATTGTGGCAATTTGCATGCATTTCTCGATTTCAATAATTATTTACAATTCAATCGATGATGTGGCATCTTTTTCAGGCATTTTACTAACGACGAAGAAAGCAACCTAACAACGTATGCCAATCCTCTAATTGAGTGAACGTCTAGAATTTTCTTAGAACAACAGGAAATACCGAGTTGTTCTTCATTAGATCATACATGTATTAATGTCTGAAGAAAGGAGGGAGAACTGGGTTATATATTAGCATATGTGAAATCCAAAGACTGCATAGATATTACTGAAACAGAAAAGATCATAGATCTCACTCGGAGAAACACAACGACGTCATCATTATGCAAAACGCAATAGAATTTGAGAAGCAAAACTTGTGTAAAATAGAAATACTGTTAATACAATAAATTTAGTTCTTTTCAAATATATAACTAACATGTAATAAATACAGTAAACTATGAATATTGATATGATAAATATTAACGCAAATCGTGAAAATATCCTACTAAGTGTATTCCGAAGTCAAATGTTATCTGTTTAACTCGTTGTGATTCTATTAAACAAATACACACCAAATACACATACGAAATATGATAAGCTCGTTATGATTCTTTATATATTTATTCTAAAGTGCACAAATGGGGGAGAGAGGGAGAGGGAGAGAGAGAGAGAGAGAGAGATTAAACATGTTAAAAATTATTAAGAAAAAACTATTTTATTCATTATATTCCACTCCTGTGTATTTATTACTCAATCTGCTGAAAAGAGCAACGTTCTTAACGCCCTTTGAGTCACTGAGCTTAATGGAAGAGAAAAGAGGGAGTTTTTATTGAGCTGAGGCATCGAAGTCCAAAGAGACAATATCAAACTGGGTGACCTATTATATGTATAACGCACAAATGATGGCCATCTCTCAAGCAGGCTTCCGCTCAATTTGCTGTCTACGGATAGCAAGTTGGTGGACACGATACGAAAAAGAAAGCATTATCCGAAATTGTCGCAACAATTTGGTCCCGAAAGTACAATGTTTTCGTTGAAAAATGTAATGCGCAGGTGTCTGTCCTCACATCTTCTAGTGAACAACCACGTATAAGTGGTTTCTGTAACCTATTTTAATGTTTTGACCACGTTCCTATCAACAATAATCAACGTCGTTTCTTTTTTTTCACAATGTACTTTTTAAGATTAATTATTGTATAACTAACATCTTCATCAAATTTAAAATATAACTTACTATTTTAAAAAATGAGGGACAAACAAACCTAATTGTATTCAGTTTACTTTCCTTAGTTGATTACCACTAAGCATTTCGCCCGGCGTGCTAACGTTTCTGCCAGCTCGCCGCTAATATGAGAATTTCTATCGTGGTGACTACCGCGTTATAGCTTGTTCTAGCTGAACATCGACGTTTAAATGGGGATAAACATTATCTCTTGATATTAACACTACCTCTATCGCTAATTTATACGTTTTAAACAGTTACTGTTGGTATGAAACACGAAGACGTTAGAACAAGAGTAGCGTTTAAAATCTCTCTTTCACTTTATAACCAGAATAAATTTTACCATCACACACACACACATACACACACATTTTCTCCCTCATCTCTTTCCCTCTCTCATTCACTCTATCTATCTATTAACCTATCTACCTATCTCTCGCAATATATTGTGTTCTGTTTCATTTACTTTGCATATCTTCCTCACTCCCACTCACCAAATTACCCTTTTCTTTCTTTTAATCCTTAATGTTTTGGTATTTTAGCAGAAACACTCACATCACAAATTCACATTTGATATATTATTATCCTGATGCTTAAATATGAAATTTTTGAAATAAAATTTTTGTTTCTATGATTTTATTTCATTGTTTGATCTGTAATTATTTAACGATTCACTTTAGGCTATATATCCAAAAGATCTTGCTTAACACACATACTAATACATCTGTTAGGCGAAGCGAAATTAATCTCGCAAATATTTGTGTTTGAAGATGATCAATTACTTGGGATTTATGTGACACAGAGTAAATGTGTTTCCTTCAATATTATTCTATATGAAGTGATTAATAGCCTTGTAGTAGAAAACATATGCATATATATATATATATATATATATATATATATATATATATATATATGCATAAAATCTATACACATGCTAGCGAAAAACTTCAGCCAGTGCAATTTCAGTAAATGCTCAGAGATATATGACTCCTCGTTTTCTGTCGCGGTTTTTCCATGTTTGAAAATGTAAAGCAAGAAAATGCTTATTTTAATGTTTAATAAGAATCATATTTACCAGAAAACATTGGCTTCATATAAATTTGGTAGTTTTGTAAATTTTTATTCATGCTTCATGTTTAATTGTAAATAATTGTGTTTTTATGAAGAATATTGTAACATCAAAACTGACTGAGTCTACATCGAAATGCTAGCCACTAGTATACTCTGGATCAGTCACAAAAAGTCGACAATTCTTCTTCCAGCAAAATTCAAAGTTTTATTGAAAAGTGAAATTATATGGATATTTGGTATATAATAAAAATATGGGAACACTAGCAGTATAGTGGTGAGATTCCTATTATTATGCAAATATGTTCGTTGTTTAAATATCGTCTGTTCAATGAAACTGTATTTTATCAACGCAAACATTTATGGTAAATAATCGGTAGGTAGTTGAAGCAAAGATAGAAGTTAATACTCAGATAATTTATCATCTATTAGGACAGTGGATACTTTTGGCCTGGTAAAATATCACTGAATATTATTATATACAATCCCCACACACGAGAATAAAATCATTTGTTGTTTTCCGAAATGTAGTAAACATGTTTGTTCCGTGAATAAGAAACCTGAAAAATTTTCTCGGCGTTAGCTTGTCAGTAAAAAATACCAAAGATCTGTTATTAAGAACACCGTTACTCCATTTTATTTCCAGCAGAAAAAAGAGTGTTTAGAATAGGATTTTTTAAGTCACTTTTTTTATACTCATATTTCTTCTTTGACATCCACACATCTCAGGAAAAAATGGAGTTTTACAATACTTATTAGTCAAGATTTTAGCTACAGTCCAACACTTTCTCAGCTATTGATGCTCTATAGTTGTTTTTCTCCATAGTAACATTTAAGTGATATCTCCAGAACGAAAGATTGGGTGATTGTATAAAGGTCTTCGATTTCTCAACCCCAGAGATCCCCTTGCTTTCTTCCTGGTGTGACACTGATTAGTGCAAAGTTGTTTAGCTACAAGACTGCTCGGAAAGTATCAAATAATGACACCAATTCCACCTCAGACTCCAAACTGAGAGTGGATTTGCGAATGGATTTGGTAGACGGAAGCGTGTTTTATGTGTGTGTGTGTGTGTGTGTGTGTGTGTGTGTGTGTGTGTGTGTGTGTGTGTGTGTGTGTGTGTGTGTATTTGTATGTCTGCGTTTGTCCACCTCCATCGCTTGACAACCGATGCTTGAGTGTTTATGTGTACGCAACTTAGCGGTTCGGCAAAAGTAACTGATAGACTAAGTACTAGGCTTACAAAGAATAAGTCCTGGATTTAATTTGTTTGACTAAAGGTGGTGCTCCAGCGTGGCTGTAGTCGAGTGAGTGATTGAAACATGTAAAAGAATATATATATATACAGAAAGAGAGAGATACTTATATATTTATACATATATGTGTGTGTATGTATATATACATACATATATACATATATATGTATGTAGATATATATATATATATATATATATATATATATATATATATATATATATATATATATATATATATATATATATCTGTAAAAATATGTAACACTTATTCAGTAGCCATGATAAAACTCCGAGTTTTATCATGGCTACTGAATAAGTGTCACATATTTTTACAGATACATTCCTCTATTTGCATAATATCGAGGTCTCTTTCTTTCTTTTGTTGCCACTCCTGCCATATATATATATATATATATATATATATATATATATATATATATATATATATATATATGTATGTATATATATATATATATGTTATATATATATATACAAAATGACACAAGAACGCAAAACATTCATTTGAGATTATGAGAAGAAAGCGTGTTAGCGAAGAAGATTTAAAGTATAAAGAGAAAGGATGACTAAGACTAAGAATGAAGAATAAATGAGGCAGAAAAGATATGAGGAAGAGTAATTCTAATGTCTAAAGAGATACAGTGACAGCAAAATGAGGTAAGATAGAAATAAATCGAAAGTGGCATGCCGTTCTCTGTACGAAATCTCACTGACTACAAGGAAAAGTTATAAAAATAAGTAGTGAGAATATGCAGGGTAAATGAAATCTAGCATAACAATGAAGGCAAGGCTCGATAAAGAAGACCCCTTGCATTATTTAGACGAAAAAGAGCAAATTATTAACAACCTGACTTGAGATAAGTGTCTCGTATTGATTAAAAAAGGTGCCGAGAGAAGCAACATAGATGATGAAGTGCTATCAACAGTGGAGATGGAAACATATATTTTTATTGCAAGAAAGACAATGAAATCGATCAATGTAAAGAGAGATAAAGAATTTCAAAAACCTTTTTTTATGAACATCTATTAAAAAGAAGAGAAAAATTTAAGGAATGGTAAATCAAAATGAATACAGTATAAATCTAAAATATATGTATGCATGAATGCTGCACGAAAAAAAATAAAATCGATGGAATTTCTTGTCTATTGAAGATATCCTAACCGGCATGTATACAAAAGAGAAGGTGATAGGGTAAAAAAAAAAATAGCTTGTGTGCCGATCAATTAAGTTCAACGTTTCTTCTAAATTATAGATGATTCTCACTTCCTATCAGATTATGTAAATGAACGTAATAAAAGTTATGATGCAAAACTTGGAAACGATGAGGAAATTCTGACACCTAAAAAGTAAAAGCAGAAATATATAAGTCAATTTCAGTAGATCGATAGGGGATAGAATGAAAAACTTTTATCTTATTTATGATAGCGGTTGGTGTTTGCGACATTTCATTTATCTAAAATGATATATTTATTCACTTTACATATCTCAACAGATTGTCTGTAGCACATGTTGCATAAATCCCAACACCCTGGTACATATTTCCGGTCTAAATAATATACCAGGAGATATCGCACGATATATTGTTGGCTTTCAAGGGACCTACGTAATTTTTTCAAACAAAGCGTCATTTTTACGCTCGATATTGGAGGAAGATGTGATTTGTACCAGGAAATGGAGCTTCAAATTGAAGACCCGATGAATATTTTGGACTCTGCAATTATACACAACATTATAACACAGACAATGACAGTTTAGAGGGCATTGAGGGAGTTACGCTACAATTGGCGGTTTCGAGTCACGCGTTTGGTGCTAGCGACATATAAATAACAATACAAAGCTGGCTCTTTACAAATCATTTGTCTTACCATCCCTGTTGTATTCTTGTTAGACATGAACTTGTTATGAAATGCATTTTAAATTGTTAGAACAATTCCACCAAAAATGCCTTCATCACATTTTAAACATTAAATGGAGTTCTTTTACTCCAAACATAGATGTCCTTGCATCTGCAAGTATCACCTCAATTAAACCTATGAATTTGAAGAACCAAATGAGATGGTGTGGAGATAGATAGATAGATAGATAGATATACAGACAGATATTCTTTATATATATAAGTGTATATATATAAATATATATAAACAATTTTATAAACTCCATTCTGTTTTATGATAGAAATTCGTGTTGTCGAAACTATATTTAAATGATATTGACAGCAAATAAGTTACTTAAAAGACGACAGAAAGTATATTTATAATTAGAAGTAAAAAAACAACCTATACATCTTCTTTATGAAAGACAATAATTTAAATTGAGTTCGTTCACGCAGCGCACAATTGTTGTTAAAAAATCAGATTATAAATGATATGTCAACATAAATATGAAATTTGTAAGCTAAATTCTTTGATAGTATAATAGAGATATATTTTATGATGAAACGATTTTTCTCTATTCAGAAATATTAAAATGAAATAAAATATCCAATCTGAGAATATTCTATAATTTTGTGATATTCTCAGTAATGTCAACTTGTTGTTTAACATAGAAACGAAAGCGTATTATTTGATGTATAGAAAAATAACAAATTTTGAAGTTTCGTGAAGCATAATTTAAATCTGAATTGTTGAAAGAATTTTGCAATATTTAACTAAAAATAATGATTTGTAGTACATACCACGAGGCTCACCCTGGTTTTGTGACATGCTGCCGTAATTGAGTAACCAATATCCCATACAGGTATTGCAATACTTATGATCTTATTTTCCTTTTTTTCCTTTATCTACCACAACAATATCTGGTCTCCGAGCATCGATTAAGAAATCACATTGGGTTGTAACATCCCACAGTATCTTAAGTTCCTTGTTCTCCTCCTGGTTCATGTTCGTACCATTTCCGTGCTCTTTTCAGGCCGTACTTTTCACATAGCCTCCAGTGGATAAACTTAGCCACATTTTCGTGCCCCCTTTTGTAGTGCTTTTGGGACAACTTGCTACAGTCACTCACAACATGTGAAATTGTTTCATTTCTACTGCCACACATCCTACAAAAGGGCGATTCGCTATTCCTATCTATTTGGAACTTGGTGTAATTAGTTCTCAGAGCTTGTTCCCGGATGTTGCATATCAATGCCTCAGTGCATCCTTTCAGATCACTTTTTCTTTGCCATCTCCAAAAGCTCCTCTTGTCTTTTCCTTCGATTTCTCTGAGGTATTGCCCGTGATTTTTCAGCTGTTTACTCTTTCTTCTTCATCTTGTCCCTTCATTTTCGGTAGATACCATATTGTTAAATCTAACAGCGACAAGCAAGTATTCACTATTGTTTCACTGACTTTACCGTTCGTTCTTTTGATGTCGATAAAGTACTAGTTGAGTACTGGGGTCGATGTAATCGACGTATCCCCTCCCAAAAAATTTCAGGGAAACAAGAACTACTTATTTTTTCATGTCTTATATTTAGTACAAAGATTCGTAGATAGTATAATACTGTGACATTACATAAACCAAAGGAAATGCCAAACGAAATACTCCACGCTAATGACTTAATATCATACATTAAACGTTTCATCCAACTTATATTTATTAAAGTGATGAGTCTGAAATAAGTGTTTATGCAAGTTTTTGATGCTTCATTATACCAATTATCGAAAGATAATTTTCTTCCGCATCGAGAGGTAGGAAAATTCAACTTCATTGCAATAGTTTGCGTTGATTGTACCACGTCATATTAGTA
The DNA here is from genome assembly GCF_046866305.1 of Octopus bimaculoides. NCBI lineage: Eukaryota > Metazoa > Mollusca > Cephalopoda > Octopoda > Octopodidae > Octopus > Octopus bimaculoides. The sequence continues at coordinate 28,114,598 of NC_142935.1, forward strand.
GCTCCTACGATATTGCTGTTAATAATTACAATTATACATGTCATTAATATCGAAGAATCCCCCTTCCTTCTCTCTCTCTCTTTATACATATATATATGAATATATAGATAAATATATATATATATATATATATATAGAGAGAGAGAGAGACAGCGACAGAGAGAGATAACGCGAAAGAGGGAAAGAGAAAGATAGATTGATAGATAGATACTTCTACGAGTGTATATATACATACATATATATATATATATATATATGTGTGTGTGTGTGTGTGTGTGTGTGTGTGTATGATATATAGATGTATATCAATATGATATATATATATATATATATATATATATATATATATATATATATATATATATATATATATATATATATATATATATACATATATACATATATATATATATATATATATATATATATATATATATATATATATATATATATATATATATATATATATATATATATATATATATATATATATATATATATATATATATAACCATCGGATCATCACATAAATGAAGCGGTTTATTCAACTGCATAAACTAAAAGTCGGAGGGGGATAGGATAAACTACCTGCATCAACTTGCTATAAAAGCAGGTAGTAATTTTACTTTGTACTTATTCTTAGTGCAAGTTTTGAAGAGGGCAGTCCGATTTTCACAGTCATTTTTTCAAAGCTATAATGGATGTGACAAAGGAGCATATTCGGGACATTTTGCTTTATGAGTTCTATAAAGACAACAACGCAACAGAAGGTGCGAGGAATATTAATGCAATATAAGGAGATCGGACAATAAGCGTAGGCCAGTGTCAATGGCGGTTCCAGAATTTTCGAGCCGGAAACTACAGATGAAAAGCGACCATCTTTGGTTTCAAGATGAAAGGTGTTCTTTCATCAGAATAATGTTAGACCACATACAGCGAGGATGGCATTCCAAAGGCTGGAGCAGTTTGAATGCGAAACGATACCCCATCTACCATATTTGCCGGACATTGCCCCATCTGATTATCATTTATTCTGCAGTCTTCAAAATCGTTTGAAGGGAAAAACTATGGATCCTTTAGACGAAGTCAAAACAGTACTGGAGGAGTACTGGAAGAGTGAACTTTCGAAGCTGGGCCTTGCAAGTCTACCAGATAGGTGGGAGTGCATTGTAGAAAATGAAGGAGAGTATATTTTAGATTAGAAAAGAACTTTGTTTATATTAATTTTGAAAAGTAAAGTAAATATGAAAAACCGCATTATTTATAGTATGACCAATTATATATATATGTATATATATATATATATATATATATATATATATATATATATATATATATATATATATATATATACATAAATATACATACATATATATACATACATATATATATATAAATATATATATATATATATATATATATATATATATATATATATATATATATATATATACATATATATATATATATCTTATACATATTATACGTATATATTATTCATAAATATCTCATGTAAGTTTTATGAGATTGTCATCTAAAGTTTATTCAAAATTAAATTATACTCAGTTCAAAGTGCAAATATAATACATTATAGCTAATAATATAGACGTAATATACGCCTGAAAATTCATCAACTACACATATTAAAATAAATTCATGCATTTTACTCTGGGCGTGTTTTTAGATTTTACATGTTCATAAAATTCATATCTCCATGTAATAAATACACCAGCTATAGATGAAAGAGGAAGAAAAAGAAAAAGAGAAAATTTGGTCGAAAATTGATTAGTGTGAAATGAGTTTCAAATATTGTCGCTTTGGTTGATTTTCATACACACTAGATTTTGCCACCATCCAAACCATTTTAAAATTGAAATTGAAAAATAGACAGACCTTGGGGTAACCAGTCTCGGATATTTTTATTGATCATATCATTTAAGTACATCAGACTTATTCATCGCACTGCAAAGACGCGCTTGCAATACTTAGAAACAAATAAATACAATGACTGCTGTTTTGGGAAACGTTTTTCCGTAAATACGGACTTACACACATACGTACAAACATACATATACACACCTAAGCAAACACCCATATATATATAGGTGTGTGTGTGTGTGTGTGTGTGTGTGTGTGTGTGTGTGTGTGTGTGTGTGTGTGTGTGTGTGTGTGTGTGTGTGTGTGTGTATAAGGTCTTTGGACTTTTCTGTGTTCCTTTCCGACGAAGAGCTATGCTGAATACGTCAAAACCTCTATCTTGCAACCTAGTGTCAAACTAATACTCTCCATGTACGCGTCCTCTTGTTTTTTGTTCTTGTTATTTTTAATGTTCGTTTATTCGATTTCACTATCAATTTGCGGAAAAGTACCAACATATATTCTGGAAAAATTCGAAGGAAGGTCCTTGTTATTTAAGGAGAGCTGCCACCAAACCACAAGATGAAATCCCCGTTAGCTAAATTAGCATAGACTAGCATAATAATAATTATTATTATTATCATTTCAAATTTTTGCCACAAGGGCAGCTTGGGAGATGTGGGGATGAGTCCTAAATCCAATTAAAAGATTGGCCACAGCAAATGTTCTGCTCAATCCCACACATTTCCTTGTCAGTTTCTTGACCATAACTAGTTGAGCACGTCCCTTAATGGCTGATGATATGTGTATCTCTGATCAGGGATGTATGTATATATAGACGCATATACACATACATATATATATACATAGTAATATATACCAACATATATGTGCATGTGTGTGTATGTGCATTTGTGTACATATATGAATGTACTTATGTGCATGTATTTATACACGATAGATTAATAACGTTATGCCTCAACCAAATTCCCTTAATCGTCCAGTTCAAAATATTTGTTGCAATTTTCGTTCGAAATATTGTTTTTATGACAACATGATATAAGTGAAGGTATTATTATAATCGTCTTTGCAGACAAGTTATCATCAGCTCGCAGCTTCACTTAATATGTGATCACTGACCTATACATAAAAATAACACAATTGTAGCTGATGAGACACCGATATAATATCAAAACCTTCAATGAATGTATCAGAAAAACATATATTAAGGCAGAATTAGTGTCCTACATCCAATTATGTAAAATGTGATTTGCAACGGAATAAATTACTCTAACATTAATTATTTTATTGCAGCACTAGAAGTATAAATTTGACCGAACACTCTGGAATTAATTCAATTGGTTCATATACCTACGTGATTATTCTACCATTCAAAGAAATGAAATCTTGTTACGAGCTAAATATTCTCTAAACATTAAAGAAGCGTCAATGTTTTATGTTGTTGTCTTTTCTTCAATCAGCACTTTTTATTTCACAGAATTTACTTTGTAGCAATCATATTAGGATTTAATATGTTTAAACCTTTTGATCTTGTTGCTAGCTTATCTTAGGTAAAATCATTTATATAAGAGTCATATATGAAAGCGTTTCTTTATTCACTCATCTATCTAAGAATATTTTGTTTTGCAAGTATTCTTAAAAGTATTTTAGCTGTTGTATAAATGCATACAGATGCCCAAATATGTGTACGTATGTAAATATATGTGTATGTGCGTGTGTGTGGGTGCGTGGTGTGTGTGTGCGTGGTGTGTGGGGTTGAGTGTGTGTAGCTGTCACGCCGTCGGTTATGAAGACGAGGGTTCCAGTTGATCTGACCAACGGTACAGCCATGTCGTGAAACTAAAGTAAGAGTGGCAACCACTCCACAAACACGCGTACCCTTATCGTAGTTCTACCTTCAAGCTATCGTTTGTTTCGTAGCTTACAGAATCATTTGGGGGACATAACTTTCGAAAGCCAGGAGGAGGTCGAAACTGACATTTCACAGTTCTTCGCTTTGAAACCAAAAGAGTTTTACATTGATGGGATTAAAATGCTTGTAGTAGATTGATAGAAGTCAGAGATAATCAGGGAAAATACATTGATGGTTAAATTTCAATTAACTATAACATATGATCTCTTGTTTTCTTTATTCATAATTCGGATAGAACTTATGAGATAACCTGATATATGCATGTGTATATATATACATATATATGTATATCTACATATGTGTATATATATGTATATATGTATGTATACATATATATATATATATATATATATATATATATATATATATATATATATATATATATATATATATATATATATATATATATTTGAAGGTTTGGAGGTGATGTACAGAAATTATATAGAAAAAAATTAATTAAGGTACTCAGAAACCTGGATGTTTGTACATTTACAGATTTTTATTAATGTCACATATTAAATGAAGCGCTTTTCACCTAGTCGTGTAGGTTTTTCAAATTGTTTTGAGAAAACTTTCTAGCGGGTCTCTTTATATAGTTTTATTGAGTGTGTAGGGGTGGAGAGAGAGATATATAGGATAGTAAGAGAGGGTGAGGAAAAGTGAGAGAAAGAGAGTGTGTGTGTGTGTGTGTGTGTGTGTGTGTGTGTGTGAGTGTGTTTTTTTGTGTTGATGTGTGTGTCTGTGTGTGTGCGTGTGTGTGTCGATGGGAAAGAGAAAAGAAGAAAATTGGGTTCACAGCTGGTTAGTTCTTTTCCATGATAAGTTTATTTTTAGCCTTTTAAAGGAATGGCAAAAGCAGGTGTGATCGTTTTGAAGTTGCTTTTCAAAGAGAATCTTTGGTGTCATTGTCTAGTAAGAGAGTGTGGGTGCGTTTTTGTGTGTGAGTGAGTGTGTGTGTGTGTGTGTGTGTGTGTGTGTGTGTGTGTGTGTGTATGCGTGTGAGTGTGCCTGTGTATTTGAAAGGTGTGTCAGTGGGAAGGGGAGGGAAGAAGAAGATTCTGTTTACAGTTTACAGTTGGCCAGTCCCTGCTGTGACAAATTCTTGGTATTCTTTGGTATCGTTGTCCAGTGGTAGAGAGAGTGTGTGTATGTGTGTGTGTATGTGTGTGTGTGTGTGTGTGTGTGTGTGTGTGCGTGCGTGTGTGTCTGAAAGGGGTGTAAAACGGAAGGAAGGAATTGTAATGATATCTATACAGCTGGTTAGTTCAAATTAAGTTAGGAGAGAAATATGAGAACCTAAGTAACTGGGTTCAATTCTTGTTGATATAAAAATGTCCCACTATCTGGGTTTCTTGCCGTTTTTTAGGGGGCTGTCTAGATGGGTTGTGATCTGCATGTTTCAGCCATTCAGTTTTGGTGAGAATTTTGCTATGAAGTATTTCTCCATATTTTTCCTGAAGGAGGTATCAAAGTTGTTCAATATGGAGAATTTTGTAAGCTGCTTCAATACGGAAACGAAAAAGTAATATTTCTCAGCGATATAATCAAAATATCTACAAATCTATAAACACTGGTCGCTGAATATTCTTTTCTACTCTAGGTACAAAGCCCGAAATTTTGGAGAAGGGGGTTAGCCCACTAGATCGACCCCAGTACGCAACTGGTATTTAATTTATCGACCCCAAAAGGATGAAAGGCAAAGTCGACCTTGGCGGAATTTGAACTCAGAACATAAAGATAGACGAAATACCGTTAACCATTTCGCCCGGTGTGCTAACGTTTCTTATTTCTTTATTGCCCACAAGGGACTAAACATAGAGAGGGCAAAAAAGGACAGACAAACGGATTAGTCGATTATATCGACCCCAGTGCGTAACTGGTACTTATTTAATCGACCCCAAAACGATGAAAGGCTAAGTCGACCTCGGCGGAATTTGAACTCAGAACGTAATGGCAGACAAAATACCGCTAATACGGCTGAATATTATAGACTGTTCTGCCAATCTCAAAAAGTACCATATAAGGAAGTCAACCTGGGCATTTAATCTCACGAAGACAATAATTCAATGACCAACCAATTTCTTTAGAAAATTGAAAGTATGGTTTGAATATATTTTATTATTTTTCAGTATATAATACAATGAGTAAATGTGGGGCAAATATAATGAAAAAACGAGTCGGTTAAGCGCAATCAAGTAATTTCGAAATCTTTCAAGAAAATAGAGAAACTACTTCTATACCTATGTAACACATTGATGTAAGCCTAAACATCAATCAAGACACGAAGAATGATATTGATATTTAATCCCACCTCATAACAAATTAAATATGTGGGAGCATTTCAAGAGGTAATATTATAAAGGTATTGAAAGAAGCCTTGTAATGTGGTATAGGTGTTTGGAACGATTGTGAAACTTGGGAAAATGAAATATAAACCGGTCTTGGATTATAAAGAAAATGAATTTAAAAGGAACTGCTGAAACAGGTATGAAATGTGTGTTTTTATAGTCCTTCATGCTCCAGGTTGTATTTCAAGCTGAGAAATTTTGAAAGGTATTCTGTCTGTAAATCAAGCAGCAATTAATGTATATTTTGAGCTGAATAATTTAAAATCGTAGTATATATACGTTTACTTTAGTTAAGATGATTAATACACATTTGTTTTTAAATTCCAAACGTTTATATCATATATCAGTAACATAACGGCTTGTGTTCTGACATATACGAAAATTCTCTCTAAATTGTTGATTATATATGTATTGTAGACCGTCTTTTAGTCATACACAGTGTGCCTTTTTAATTTATTATCAAACATGTCCCTACTTTTTAAGACTGTTAGGCACTATTTAACTAAGCTTTGGTTGTTTTGCCTAGCAGTTTGAGCGACGTGATAGAGCTTCTCTCGTTGGCTAAGCTTCGTTGGAAGTTGCAGCTTGTGTTACATTATTAACCCGTGGCAATCATTGCAATACGAAATCGAATTGATGTCATCCATCAGCGCATTCTTAAGCGTTCTACTTTTATCTACCATACCAAATCAATGCTATTTATTCTAGATCAGGTGATTTTAGTCTTTAAATTAACCCAAAAGCTTTTATTTTATATTCTACATCTGCTAACATCTTGATAACAAAGGATTGCCTAATAGGAGCTAAACTTCTAAATATTATATTTCTACCTACTTACCATTATTTGGTTGAAGGCAGCAATTTATTAATGTGATTTCGGGGTCAACGAAACTTTTAATTACTTTTAGATTTCAACCTTGAAAGAAAACGTCGCAAATATGAATTATTAGGATAATCTTGCTAAGTTCAAATCATTTGGTATCACCTCCATTGATGTGTTGTTCGGTCTTTTGATGTTATCGTAACGTTATCTTGGTTTCCTTAGTATGTCGTGTGAACTTTACTCTTGTATTTATCGTATGATTTATCCTTAAGACAGGATATTATAGTTATACGTCACTATTCTGATAGCAAGCTTTCTAATAGATTCGCGTCATAAAAATATATAAAAGTCCTTATGAAAGGAAAGTATTTACAAACAATGAGATGTTTGAATTTTAAAAAGCTGATGAGGAAATAAATAATTTTCCTATATTAAGACGACAGTAATTTAAAGATGATGTTTCTTCTTTTTGTCTAATTCATCTAATGCCTTCATGCTTAACTGAACGGTTATTTTTATTCGTACTATATAAAATAAAGAGTTAACAGAATGCTAACAAGATGAACAGATATGATAGATGTTCATTCTTCGGACATATTAAAATGTATATATAAGTGTTCATAAATATGTGAAATAAGATGTGTAACCATATTTTATATATCTTGCTGATTGTCATTATATTCATACCTGATTGTTAGGTCTTCATTTACAGACCCATAAATCTAAGGCTGTTATTTCTGTTACTTGCCTCGTCTTCTGAAATAGCTAGCTGTGTACGACACGCGATTATGCTTCCTCAGTATAGCATCTCTAATCGTCTCCGCATGCCATTGCGTCGTACAAATCTATAATCTATACATTCAGATAGTCCTCCCCTCAAGTTGCACAAATAATATTCACAGCTTGCTACCTGCAGTAATTTACGCTGAATTAGCAATGTCCTCGCTAGACATGTAATGTCAGAAAATGCAATATAACATCTTCTTTAACTAAGTAATTGAAAATGGCCACCGAAACAATTGCTTGCTTATTCATTCGATTATAGAATATGTAGTGCGAAGAGGTAAATTAGCTTCAAGAAAATAATAGAGTTGTTAATTTAAAATGTACGTATGCAGACGCCAAGAAAGAATATGAAATAATTTGAACATTATTCCTACAAATGTAGCTTCGAATAAATGCAAGATATTCTCTCTCACACACCTGAATATAGCATTCACTTATAATTATATATTATGGAAATACTCACACGCAACAACCACTGATGTCATCTTCAATATAGTGTAGTATGTGCGAATTAGATTAAAGTATATAACAGCATTTATCATTTCTCCTTAGTTGTCAAAGAACTTCTTACCCTCTATTGGTTACTAATTGTAATTGATTTCACTTGGGAATATCATATATATCGTCTTTTGGGAAGAATGAACCGGTAAAAACATTAGCTATGCCTCATATCACAGCCTACATACATATTTCTTATGAAACTTTATAGACAAATTTAAAATATGAATTCAATAACTGTCACAAAATCTATAATTATTACTTCTGTTGTAAATCTGAAATGATTCTAGAAATTTCTTCCAATGAACTCATATGACGGTTTCGATTCTTTTGAACAATATTTTTTCCTTATGTTGTTCATTCCTAGAAATTAATTTGACATTTGCATTTCTCCTCCTAGACACTTAAGCCGCATACTTTTGAGAGAGTGACTGTGATAACAAAAACTTGTAGTAAAGAGGAGACTTAGGTGCTTTATTACGTTTACTGTGTTGGTTCACTGTCCAAACACGGCCGATAGTATAGCAACTAGTAACATATCTGTTATGTAATATTTTATTCGAATCCAGCAAAGCAAGATTACATCAAGTATCAAATACATTATTATATAATCTTGTATCTTCAACGAAATAGAGCATATTATATATTTACATATAATAATTATTAGAGCGCTGAATTAGTTTTGAGACGTTCATGCCATTCCCAAATGCATACGAAACAGGTGCCAGTTATTTTCTATAAATGCTTTCCATATTCGTATTAGGAATTATTAATATTGCTTATCTATAAGGGGATGACTGCATTTGCGAAACTGATTGATAGAATATATTAAAAATATATTAGTTTCTAGATGAAATGCTTCTCCCCATTGATTGAATGAAGGAATATTTTCATATTCATTTGCTTTTGAAATATATTAAAGACAATATCCTTTGTACTTCGGATGAAAAATAGGTCTAAAATTTGGTAGCATATATATTAAGCTACTCGTTTCATATAATAAGAACAATTTAATTCTGTTTCGTGTGTATCAGTTTAAATTATCGATAAATCATTGATTGAATCATTATGAAACGTCAACAGCAGACATAATTCATCCTGTCATTTATATTTTATTTATAGCTTTAATTTAAACCAATCTTTGACCTTCATCTAATCTATGAAGAATCGCCTTTTTTTTTCTTTATATTTATCGAGTGGAATAATAGAGTCTCCAGCTAATTGACTGGTTCAATATCAGCTTGTTGTTCAACCATTTAATATAAGCAGCCAATGGCTATACCAAACGAGAATGATCATTTATTTCAAGTTTTATTTTGACATTTTGCCATTGTTAATTTTTATTTCTTGAGAATATTTTCCATGCAATCATAATCTATCTTTTTATCAGAAAGAGTATTTGCGAGAACATACGAAAAATATTTGATTGAAAATTCTTAAATCGTTATCGAACGATATATAGGAATTGCGTTTTTGCATTGTAATGTCTTTCCAGCGAAAGTTATAGTTGCAACTTAATTTTATGATTTCTACATTTCTTCCTGATAACATTAAGTTTGAAGCCAAATTTAGGACCGCATCTTTATGATCAACTAAACAGACTGCATTTCAAACCTTGTACTTCTATAGCAATCCAATATGTAATATCACTAACATAAAGATTCTTTCCTAAGAAGCTGACGTAGCGCATGATGAAGCTAAACAAATTTTATATGCAAATAGTTTCGTTGTAACAAAGATGGATGCAAGAAAGAAAAGCTTCCATTACATTCTAACCAATCAAGCCAGCAGGGAAAAATCAATTTTCATTTGATGTGTGGTTAGGGTATCATGGAGATATTGCTGAAAACATTGCTGGTATATTTTTCAAGAGGATATTACTTTGTCTCAAAGCAATACAAAATTTGTATTTCATACACCTATATCTTTTAAATCCGTACCGCTATTCTCTTCGCAAAATAAAGGCACATTTCAGACATAAAAGTCTTAAAGACATAAAGTTGTTTTGGAAACGAAACCAAACTTTAAGTAACAACATATCACGATTAGGAAATAACTTCAGAAGGAAAACCCATTTAATCCACCAAAGCGGTTAGCAATCTAACGCATTTATTTAAAGGTACAATACATCTAAAACAGTCACACTTAAGCCAAAATAGATTTCTAAGTCTAGTAAATAAATCTAAGTCACTGATCCAATAATTTAATATAAGTTTGGAAAGTCTATTTCGATAGGAATTCAGGAAACACACGCTCACACACGCACACACACACACGCTCACACACACATAAAGAGAACGAGAAGCGATTGAAAAGTTACAATGAAGTTGTCGTGGGTATTAGAAGATTAGCCAGTGTTGCGGATAGAACCCTAGGTTTAAGATGACATTTGCGAAAAAAGAAAAGGCACAAGCGATGTATATCCTCTATTCAAATTCGGAACAACGTACCGACGGGTTTAAATGAAAGTTTTTTTTTAGGTTTTTCTTTCCCATTTATTCACAAATCCTGTTATACTTCAGTTCAACTCTCGCATTAAGATTTCCTTCCGCCTGATACTCAGTTCCTTCTCTTCTTTCTCTTACTCTTTCTTTCTAGTACTATACACGTATTTTATCTCTCATACTATTTCCTTTCTGAGTTTACAACGTCAACGATGCGTTTCGTTTCCCGTTGGCCGCAGGCTGTCACGTGAGAACAGAGGATGTAAACTTCTGATGCTTTTCATCTAACTCACCTGTCATCTGAACCTCCAAAACAAGCTCTGCCAGAAACATTGGAGTTTCTACTCCTCGTAGAAATTTCAATATATTTGATCTTGAAAATATTCTGAATTAATATGGTCTTACCGAACCAAACCACTAGCAAGTTCTTTACATTCCAATTTCTATGATGTATGTGCGTATGTTTTTGTGAGTGTACATGAGTGTACCTATGAGTATATCAATATGTGTACACATTCTTATATGTAAATATGTATGTGTATTTGTGCACATACACATATGTAGATAGATAGATATTTATATATGCATGTATATATATATATATATATATATATATATATATATATATAAGCAATGTTAATTCTCTAAATGAAGTATTAACAGTAACTGCACGATAAAGTGTAGTATATTGCCACTTAAGTGTGGCTGACCCCTAGGGGTGGATGTTACTGTTGCTTTTAGCCCCAGGAGGATATCTCCTCCAGCTGGCTTATCGACACACGACTGTGTCCTGTTTGCCAAGGGAAGTTATCCCTCTCACCACGATCTGCAGCACGAACGGATCCGGAGTGGCTGTGTGGTAAATAGCTAGCTTAGCAACCACATGGTTATATATATATATATATATATATATATATATATATATATATATATATATATATATATATATATATATATATATATATATATATACATACATAAACATATACATATTCAAGAAAGAGGCTGAAAGAAAGACAGACACACGGCACATGAGTACTAAATACTTAATTATATATATTTAATGAAATAATAATTAGACCTCGCATAGTAACAAAATAAACATAGATTTTAGATTTTTTTTTTTTAATTGAAAGTAAATTAATAAAATAACATTGAATAAATTCATGATGACGAAACCAAACGTACAAATACCTATGATTGACCTCTAAACTAAAATTTGGTAAACCATTGTTGGAGCATCTACGTTGTTTCTTTACTCTGGCAGAAATAAAAATTGATTTGTCTTCAAATATTTCCCTGCTGTTTAAAAACTACAGATATGTTTTATAATGCAGTCCTAAATTCATTATATTTGAAACAAAGATGAACGTGCGAGAGTTTGAATCGTTTGTCTTGTCCATTAAGACTGCTTTGAGATTTAACTTCTTCGATATTCTCTTTAGTTACATTAACATAATAAATTTGGATAAGTAACGTAGAGGATTGAGTAGATGATAAGAATATCATCGACTCCGAATGAACGAAAGTTTATTCATAATTTTCGACAGGATTTCAAATCAGGCAATTCTGTATGGCATTTAGTCAATGTGTCTACCATTTTTCCATCATATTTTAAAACATTATTTAACTTTATTTAACATTTTGCATATATCGGAGGATGAAGTAAATAGCATTCTTCAAAGCCACGAAGCACACATTTTGCTTGTCTGATTACCTACGCTAATGCGTCAGAAGCAGCGTTTCATGTCTTATCTTCTTCAGACTATGATTTTGTTTTACACTGTTGTTCTTGTTGGGGTTTTTCTCATATTTATTTTGATTTGTTTGTGTATGGCCGACAGTTGCTTTTCCATCAGATATTAGACTGTTTAGAAATGATCATAAGTGGTTGTTTCTCTTAAACATTTATATTTTTAATAATATTGTATTTTCTTTAATCTCCCGCCACTGAACAACCAATAAAACTTTTGTACATAAATATTATATTAAATGTGTAGACATTGTTTGGTTTAATAATTTTTTACTGTTCACAATTTTCAGGTAACTGGGTACAGGAATAACAAAGCAGTAGATTAAATATTTTTCCTTATTTATTTTACATTCGGGCGATGAATTGGTTGAATCGTTACAGCGTCTGATGAAACGCTCTGTAGTATTTGATCAAACTCTGAAGCTCTGAGTTCAAACTGTCTCTTCGACGACTACGCGAACGTTTAAATAAAGTGCTGTTCAAGTACTATGAGTTGATGCAATCGATTAAAACCCTGCCCTCAAATTTCAGGTTTTGTACCAATATTAGAACCAACTTTCAGTTTCACGTTACTTTTTCAGTTCATATCCCGCTGACACGGACGCTAATATTTCGATAAACATGTATTAGATTTGAACAAGATCGATTTAATAAACTAAATCACATTTAAGTCACTTGTACTTCTCTTCTTTTTTTTTTCCACTTCTCCGTATCGTTATATAGTTGTCATAATGCCAAGGAAATCGTTATTTGCGTTCATTGCTAACATTTATATTAGCTTTCTTCAAGAGCATTT
>NC_142935.1:28140335-28155335 GCF_046866305.1 Octopus bimaculoides
TGATGTCTGAAATAAGGTAATGGATGACACGTCGAAGAAAATATTACTATTCCACTGCTCTAGGGACCAATTCTGTAGGTTTTTACTCCTCTCTAAACGCTTTGCAAAGTTTGTTTTTGAAAGTAGTGGTTTTCTGATTGCAGCCCTCCCGTGAAATCCGGCTTTGTGCAGTTCCCGGCGATCAGTTTTTCTAGAAACTGTTTTGTCGAGGTGGTGATTAAACTCTGCAGTAATTTTGAGAGCTGTACTTTTTGATCCTTTCTAACAATTTGCGTAAGAATTTGACGGTCCCTATCTGAAAGGTTTGGTCTTCTTCCAGAGTTTTGTTTCGACGAGGAGGTTTTTCCCTCTTTCCCAAAGGCTGTCATTACTTTCGAGACAGTATTTCGTCATGCACTAAACATTTCAGGTGTATTCGTTACGCTAGCGCCTGTCATACGAGCACCTACAATTTAACCTCTTTGAAAGTCTGATTGAACTGTCATTTTAATGAATTTTAATTACCTTTTTCTGATGACATCTGAAAAAAACAGCAATTTGAGTAAAACATATTAAGCAAGACTGATAATAAATCAAAACACATAAAAATTAGCAAACTTTCGACGGTTTTATAGAAATTTCAAAATTATGATGTTATGATACTAAGTGTTTCCATTATTTTATCCAACCGCTGTATATAGTTGTATGTATATGCGTATATTTTTCAATATATGTATTCAAGATGCCAATGAGAAATAAATATACTAAATAGACAAGAGAACTTTGTGGCTAAGGTTGTGCACTCACGGTCACGAGCGGTGGTCTGTTGACTTCTTCGGTGAAATACGTCATTTTCCGTTGCTGTACGTTCTTTTGGACACCTGTAGTATGGCGCATCGTGCAAGTGTACAACAATATTGGCTTTATAAAGTTAGTGAGCGAATGTACAGCTCAAACATTTGATCACTATAAACAGTCATCCCTATCCGGACTGCGTTCACCGTCCCAGTATACTAGGCCGCTATTAACTGACTTAATCGGAGAAGTATACCACGCAGTTCCGCAATCTTTCAGAGCACATCCCTGCTCACCTAGCCAAACGCGTTGTGGCAGCAGACAAGCTGTAAGCATCCCCTACAGAAAACTGCCTTCGACAGTGAGAAGGATTAATATAAATGAAATAAAACTAGCCAATTTCTCTCACAATTCAATAAGATGTCACATGACATCTTTGATACTTTGACTGTAAACGAAACACCTGCAATGTTTATATCATGGTGATTTAATATCAACGTGACCTAATACATTGTAGTTAAATTCATTTCCCTTCGCTATACACTGTTGATAAATTTATCATCAATCTTTTTATCGGCAGAGTAAACGCATTGCTAAATCTTATTTTATTCGCAGGGTAAATACGTCGCATTTCCTTAAAAATGAAGTAGAAAACAAATCTAAGATGAATAATTCCATCCTACGATTAGGAAAGATTTTAGAAATGTTAAAAAGAAAAAATAAGCAAGACTCGACGTAATAATCAAACTGCATATTTTAGGTGCAAAAATTTCACATCGCAAAAAAAGAAATATAAAGATCGTATTCCGAAAATTCACTGCATCGTAAATGAATGTGAAAATTGCGAAACACTTGATTATTTAAGAGACATTGCGCAGAAGATTTAGCATGTTTCGGTTTCCCTCAATATAGAAATAGTTTTATCTTTCTACTGCATCATTCCTTGTTATATTTCAAAATGAAACTTTGGCATGTATGTTCATATGTGAGTGTGTTTGTGCTTGTATTTTGTATAAATATATATATATATGTTTGTGTGTGTGTGTGTGTGTGTGTGTGTGTGTGTGTGCGCGTGTGTGTGTATGTCTGTACTTATGTGTGTATATATATATATATATATATATATATATATATATATATACATACATACATATATGCAGAGAGAAAGAGAGGAGGGAAGGAGGGAGGAATGGAGGGAGAGACAGAAAATTTAATATAATATAGTTTTCCCTTTGAATTTTATTTTCCCTTTTTCATCAGATGCCAATAAAAAAAACTTTATGCTTTTGCGAGATATTTATGCTGCTGATAAAAAAAGCAAGAGGATGAATTCACGACGATGTACAATCCTTTACCAATATTTGAATCTCGTTCCTATTGCATTCCAATAAAACTAAGAGGCGAAGAAATAAACATTCGCCGAAATTGCACCTGATGAATTTACTACGATGAAATTATTCGCGATGAATTCACTGAACACTGCTCGAAATAGATGATGTTAAATGGGACTTCAAACTTACTCTGCTCATCATTCTTCTCCAACCTCAGTTTAATCTCTCTGCCTATTTGTCTATCTATTTCTATCTGTTTCTGTATACTCTCTCTCTCCTTCTCTCCCTCTGAATCTTTTCTCTATCTATCTATCTCTCTGCGTCTTTCCCCTCTCTTTCCCTCACTCCCCAGTACTCTTCCTGTTTGCAAATGAAACCTATCTCAGCGTGTTTTTCTCTCCTTCGATTCTCTTTTAAACATCCTGTGGCATAAAACTTTCATTTCTAGCATTATAATTCAGGAACATAAAACATACAGTAGTAAGGATAAAACATAAGGCGGAAATGTTGAATGGTTTGCATTATGGAATAGCACAATGTAGAAATTCAGGTTTATCACAAAAATGTCGATGAAATTATTGCTTCTCCATTAACCGTAAATGGTTGAGTGCTTCTGGTAAGGAACATATCTGCAGCATATAGCGGTCAGACTGACATCGGCCAATGCGATGGCTTCATTCCTATAAACCATCATGATTGTGAAAGAAATATAGACCAACGAGAGATATTGCAAAACAGTGAAAAAAGGGTAGAGGGGCAAGTGTGGGGCTTCAGTATATGGCGGAGGGCTGTTGTAAAACAAAATAAGAAGAAAATTAATAAGGTTACTGAAAATAAGGCAACATGATAGAAAGAAGAGAGAACGTCAAAGCGATAAATATTGGTAAATAAGATTGTAGAATAAGATTGAAGATTATATAAGGAAAGATTCCTCATGAAAATGTAAAAAGAACAGAGGATAAAAAATGAGGAAATGGGAATAAAAACGAGCAAAGAATAAGCTTTAAAACCTTTCTCTTGCATGAAAAAAAAATACCGAAATGTATGGGTGAATGCAATGGCTAATTACTGCGCTTAATTAATATCGCATTTGACACAGTCGAAAAAATTTGAATCCATATGCGCTATCTGAAAAGCATATGACAAGATGGTCGCTAGAAAGAGGGGTGAAGAATCATAAAGCGTGCGTTTTTCTAATGTCGTCAACAAATTTTCTGATGCATCTTCTACTAGATACAATGTTAGAATCAAAACATTTTCTGAAAACCATTCAACTATTCAGCTGCATTTAGAAATTACGACATTCACAAAAATAAAAAAATCATCAGATAATCTATACTTATATTAAAACCTAAATTCTGATTACAGAAGTAGTTTTCTTCAGCTTTTATATAATAGAAAGCTATAACTTCCATAAATATATTTTGACAGTAATATTCAAAACGAAGCACAACTCCGTGGCAAAATGAGGCGCTACGATAGAAGTTCATCCTAAATTTTGTTTAAAAAAGTCTTGTCATTGTAAATTCAGCTTAATAAGTATAGTTTTCTTTAAGACGGTTTAATTCATAGAATCTGTTGTTCACATACTTCTACGATCTTAGAATGATCATGTTTGCGCTTCTTATACAGAAATATATTTTTCAGATTAGGATAGCATCAATATGTATGGTCAGTGGATGGTAGCTATGCCATCCACTGACCACTGTGTTGTTTTCTGCTTTTCGGAAAACAGAGCCTGTGGATAGAAATGCTTTTCTCCTTAGAATCCCTCATTTCCAAAATCCAAATCCAGTAATGTTGCAATAATGTACAGAGGCGCTCTTGCAGAAAATTACAAGTTTTAAAAATAAGTTGTTTTCAAAGGCGGCATACTTTCACATTTGCAGACAGATTTTATGTTCCCTGCATATATACCCAAGACCAGCGATTCGACTTCGTGTCGAGGTGACTCGGGTACACGGTACCAAATAGATGAAATAACCGCAAACTATCGACACCCACGGGACGATTCGTTTCGCATGATTTCAGGTATTCGGTGTTTTTTAAAACATGATGTCTTAAATGAACTTTTTTCCTGGACGAAATTCCGCAGCTAATAAGCAAATAAGCAAAAGAGATGCATTGAACATGTGACATCGGTAATGTTTCCCTTATACAATCGGTTTAAAGTCAATATTTGAACTGAACTATTAAAAGAAATGTCTTACAACACGGAAGATCTGTCAAAACATCTTTTATCTCTTACTCTTTTACTAATTAGACTGTGGCCATGCTGGGGCACAGCCTTAACTTGCTAACGAAAATAATCCCGATTTCGTGCGTCAGCAAAGCCACTCAACAATGCGAGTAATTGAGGGTTTACCAGAGAGGAGGTCGCTTTCCTTTTTCCTGGTGCTTCTCAGTGATATCAGAAAGATAGCTTTCATTGTCGCCATATTCGGTATTATTGGTACTTTGTAAGGGTTAGTTAGTCGCTTGAATTCAGTCAGTACTTGGCCGATTCTCTCTTTTATCGACCTCCGGAGCGATGAAAATTAAATTTATCTTCTGTGGGCTTTAAATCCAGAACGTAAAAGCCGGAGGAAATAAAATAGCAAAAGATTTGTTTTGTAATCTAATGATCCTGCCAGTATGCCACGTTAACATCCTGAAATAAGAGGGAAAAAAAGAAGAAAGAAAAGAGGAAACGTTTCCATCATCTTAAAATCATTGGCTGTTTAAGTATCCATTTTATACGGTTAGACATTACAACTCTCAACGCTTGTATACTAAAATCCTGGATATTTTGATTATGATTTCACCACTGCAATTCATAATAATGCTATCCAGATTACTCGGTTTATGTTACACCATTATATAAAACAAAACATTACAATATCTCAAATCTGACTTGTCAAAATATTGTGTTACTTATATTCCATCAAATGGTTTCGAACAACAACTGCAAAATAAACACTCCCACCGCCTCTCAAACTCCTAGTAACACCGTTAAGTCCACACCACAAAATCAACAGCAACAAATAACAATAAGCAACATTGCTGCTTCATATTACAATTGTGTGTTTAAATATCCGTGAAAGCAAACTGGAATAATTTTCCCAGAGGCTTATATGTGTGTGTGTGTGTGTGTGTGTGTGTGTGTGTGTGTGTGTGTGTGTGTGTGTGTGTGTGTGTGTGTGTGTGTGTGTGTGCTCGCGTATGCGCAGTAGTATGTTTCACGTATGCGTAAGTAGTATGTGCGTGCTTATGCGTTTGTATGTATGTTCTGCGTTCATACACAAGCACTTCTGCGCATGCGTATACGTACGTAGTTATGTGATTACGCATGCGTATGCATCACTTTATATAAATGTGCTTGTGTATGTACGTATGTGTCTGTGTGTGTGTTTGTGTGTGAGGTTACCATTAAGTGTTTCTTATAACAATTCATCAAGTAAATATGTATCGTGATTGGATCTCTGATGACTAATCTGGATCGCCCAGAAGGATAGATGATGAAGTTTCCGAAAAAGACAAACAGAAGACAAATCTAGTCAAAGGGCAGATAAATCCCAAATTAGGTCATCGAATATACCGCAACAAAGTGCTGAAACATAGGATTACCCAATATAATGAATGAGCGTGCAGTAAAACACTTATGAAAGATGTATAACTGGTTCCAGTTAGATTATATATATATATATATATATATATATATATATATATATCGTGAAGTATATTTGCCACTTGAATGTGGCTAACCCGTAAGGGTGGATGCTACTGTAGCTTGTAGCCCCAAGGAGACATCTCCTCCAGCTGGCTATTGACACACTATCTGTGCCCTATCAATAGCCCTGTCAACAGCTAACTGGAGAAGATGCTACAGTAGCATCAACCCTTAGGGCTTAGCCACATTTAAGTGGTAAATATACTTCACGATGTCGTGGAGTTACTGTTTATACCTCGCTCAGAGATTTTTATTGCTTATCTATAGAGAGAAATATTATTATTTCTAATTTTCTCTAAAGGAGACTACGGCACCGGTACTGGATATTAATAGTTATCGCCAAGTCAACATGGCAGTCCCAAAAATAGGCAGCATTCGTCCTAGTTTTTGTACTGCCGTGTTGGCTTCGCGATAACTATTAATATAGTGGGTAGAAGACATGGAGGATAGAGTAAGTTATTTTTTGTTATTGGTCAGCCATACTTTCCGATACTCAATTTATATCCACATTCAGCATATATTGAGCCAAAAAATTCCTGATAGATCTGTGCTATTTACTGATATTATTTGATACTAGATGTTCAAATCCCACGAACTTTGACGTTGTTTTTTGTCCTTTTATGACTTGAAATTTGCGAGGAATTGTAAGTGGATCGGAGAACATTATTTATACTCATTTTCATAAATTTAGAGGACGATGAAAATTCAATTCAACACAAGAGGAATTGAGAATTGATCATGCAGAAATGAATTTAATATTTCCTATCAGCATTTAATTCTGTTATCTAACATTTCTGCCGTTCAACTCATCGGACTGAGAAAAATGTAGAAATATTTATAGCATTTTTGTTCCTAAATATATAATGCATTACTTAAATAAAAGAAACGGAAATTGTTTGCGGATGCATTCAGGCCTGACATTTAAGCCAGCGTTATGTTTGAATATTTTCAGACTCAATGGTCATAGGAAACTTTCACTCTTTCATAGTTAATATTTTAAATAAAGTCGTAGGATAAGTGTGAACGTTCTGTAAAGCCAGTCTCATATTTTTTGTATATCAGTTGTATACAATGTTTTCAATATGGAAATATGCTATGTTATATATTTTGCTTTTCAATGAATATCTTAGTATGTTGTATTTTTCTTTAATATAGGCATCATAGCATATCGTAAATACAAGAGCTAACAGTTTTAATATAGTTTTCTTTTGAATCTCTGATAAATCATAGGAATTGATATTCTTCATGTAGAACAGAATTATCTTTTGTTACTTGCATGGTATATCTTCTTCCCGTTGAGTTTATGTTGTAATCTGAAGAATCTTCGTCAAGAAAAAAGTAACAGTGACATTGATTCTTTATTGGATGATTTATTTTGCAATGTTGAGGAATGGAAATATAAAGATATTATGATACAGTATGTGTGATATGGTAACATTTTCCTATATTACTGACATAAATCACTTCTCAGTATCCCGTATTAATTTGCGAAAATTCAAACATTTCCATCGATGTTAATATCTCTAACTGCGTCATATATCACTTTATTATGTAATTATAATATTCTGAATCGACCCTTTCTTATGATATTACCTACGTTTGTGTTATTATATAAAGCTGATATTTGCATTTGATATTTGCATTATATCTGTACATAGAATACTTATCATTTATCATATTAATGGGATTTTACAAATGGTTGAAACCACTCAAAAGAAAAAAAATATCCCATGAAGTGTTCATGGGATTTTTTCGTTTTAGTAATTTTCAGCAGAAGGTGAAACCCATTATATTTCCAATGCTTTCGTAGGATACTGTGTTTCTTTTAATATTTCTTTAATACAATGTATCTTGTAAGCAAAACCTGCATAGCTGTTATATTACAGCCTGTCACATTTTTTCCAATTGACATGTTTATCAAATATATTTCTTTAACTTACTACTTTAGCAAGATTTCAATTTTTCATTTAATTTCTTCAAAGTGATTTCTATACATTTTATTCAATCTATTAGACTTTCTACTTTTCCTACCATTGAATACCCTACATATTTATGATTATTTATCTTTATTCTGTTAGTAACCCCACCCCACTCGAATAGCGAACATTATTTAGAAGGATTTGAAAATTTTACCCCCAAAGAAGCAATGATAAGTAAAGGATATTGGTTGAATTTCTTGTATTTTATGTACAACATTCATACATTTACATTAATTTCAAATTTTGGCCGAGGTCGACTTTGCTTTCATTATTTCGGTTGAACACTGGGCTCGATGTAATAGACTTAAACTTCCGCACTCCACAAGTTGCCGGCATTGTGCCAAAATTTGGAACCAATATATATTTCCTAGAGTCAGATAAACTGTAACAGATTTATACTTAATAGACAACCGTCACTCGCAAGCAAGTTTCACAGCATCTATCTTGCTTTTGCAAATTGTTTTAGGTGCAAGCAGATATAGACACCCGCACGGATGTCCCACTCATAAAACTAATAATCGTCAACGTTGTGATTACTTAAAGAAAAGAGAGAAACTCATTCACTGGAGCTCATTTTCAGCTGAATAAGCTGGAAAGCTATAAAACTTATTATTTTATTTTCTGAGTTCAAATTCAGCCCAGTTCCACCTTTTCTTTCATTATTTTTTTCTTGCTGTTATCAAAAGCTTCTTTTCGGTCATTGCAAAGAACTTCCTCAACTTTTTCTTCTATCTTTTCTTTTGAAATGCAATCTATCAACGTCTACCTGTGGGTGCAAAGCAGATTGACAACAATTTCCATGTTTTTGCCAGCTTCTTTCTCAATATCTATATTTATGCCTTTGTCAATTCGGGAACTGTGCCTGATGGAGATTGTAGTAGTGATAGCATCTATACCACTTAGTTGAGATTTTAATATTTTCGTTTCCCTTCGAATGTATTTTTTCTAGCTTTGTCTTTCACTGTTCCTCCCTTTATAGAATCAGCTTCCAAGACTCCACAGTAATTTATACCTGTCATATGATTCAGTCTTTTGTATCTTTTCTTTGTTTATTCCGTAAATGTTATATTTCCATTTTTTCATCATAAATATTGCACATCTGGAAATACCAAATACTGCCCTATTGTCACAAATAATTACTGTCACTGTATTGTCAAGGTTGTATAGTTCACTCTCAGTCTCGCCATAGAGCTCCAGTTCATCCAAGAATAACAAATGCTTAACTAACCCCTGGTCTTTTTCTTAGTTATATCCAGCTTTCCAATTTTACTTCTAGGGAGGGTGAGATAGCCAAAATATAGAGTAAAGATGTCAGACTATCAACTTGGAAAGTACCCGATTACATTTTACTGTTCAAAGAGGCTATACTGCTGCTAATAGTTTTGTTATTAGAAACCTTGAATATTTTGATTGTTTCCATTTTCCAACATAGAAGAAATGTGTTATATACTTTATTTTTGGAGCTGATCTATCAAAACTAATGTGTCTTGCTGTATCTTATAATCATTTTGACAATTATTAGGTGGTCTTTTCTCCTTTATCTTCCCTAATCGTGTTTGTATCTGATAGGCAGGTGATTGTGTTCCTCTAAAAGTGCATAGATGTTATTTACGCCAAATTCTTTTTCAGCCCCCATAGTAGTGGAAAGTAAGTTATAGATCTCTAGTTTCAGATAGTAACATCTTTCAACTAGCTTTTTCATAAGGACTTTCTTACCCATAATTATCTAACTTGAAATACTTCCACTCTGGAGACATTTATATAATAATTTAATCAGTACTTGCCTGCGTGTATCGATCGTGTTCAGCCTGAAACATTCACGTCTGTCTAAAGCTAGAACATTTTTTTAGAGTGGCAAAATAAAGGAAGAAATTCATCTCTAGGTAGTGGCGACGGTAGAAGAAGTAGATAACTTTCTCCTTTTCTCTAGTTCTTCACTGTTATGGCTTTCCACTTCCTCCAGCTTTCAAGCAGTCTCCTGATTATTTTGAAACTACCTGCTTTACTGAAACTGGTCTATTCTATTCTCATATAGCTTTATCTTAGCTACTTCTTTTTTTGCCTCTCTTTGCTTCAGTTCTTCCATTACAGCATTCATTTTTCTCATTTCCACCTCTTCACATTATATTTTCTTTCTAGTGTTTTAATAATTATTTCCTTAGTTCACTTTCTTCAAGGAGCTATCGTTGACTCACCTCTCGTCTCATGTTCTTGACTTTGTTTCTCTCCGTTTTTTTCCACGAAGTTATTTGTCTGTTCGTTCTCACTTTACCTGTCTTGTAGCCGACCTCTTTTGCTACTGCTCTTGCAACAGCCTTGTATAGATATTTATAGCCAGGAAGAAGTAAGTGACGCATATCTTATAATATTGTCAGTTTCTTTCGTTTCTTTCTTTATAGAGTCCGTCATTCTCTCTAAGCTTTGAAGGCTTTTGATTATAATTTTGTTCAAGTTGCTCTAATATCTTGCCCATTAATTCTATTTCCTTGTCACTTCACCTATCCTGTCACATTCTCAACTTCCTTTCTCTTCTATCCAACTCGACACTTTCTTTTACTAACTACTGTTACACTTTCTCTGTCTACATTTTTTCTTCCCTCCCATTATCCTCATCTTCACCGTTGTCCTCTTTAGACTTTTAATTTCCTCTTTAATTTCTCCTAACTTCAGGTGCAATACATAGATATCTCGTATTAACTTGCTAACATTCAATGTTTATACCCTATTTTATTAGATTCGCTCATAAACTTTCATTATTAGATTTACTTCTTTCGCCTAAGTGGTTTTAACTGGTTTCTCTCTTTTTTTTCTCGCTCATTAACACACTGCACCGGTGTAGTTGTTAGATATTTACTTTTGCATAAACTAGGGATCTCGTAATAACAGGGTGATGACCGATAGGGACCTGCCCTGAACTATTTACCTCGCGACAGGCACATGGTTCAAAGGGATTTAGTTGCCGTTCGGGGTTATTGGTAATTTCATTATCTGGAATTTCCATTCATGATGAGGTTAATGTTTTAGTATTACACAGCCACCACCATTTTATCGAGACACCAATTCTATGAGGGTTACCAACCAAGAGTCAATAAGGACTACCTTCTCATGTAACACACTTAAATCCTCCATCATGGTACAAATTTTGTAGTCTTGAGGTAAATTTTGCAGTGGAACTACCTTATTATTATTATTATTAAAATACCATCTCATTGTAGGGACGATGGTATCGAATTACGAAGGAAATAACAATTCGAAAAAATACTACAATTTCGGGACCAATTACTCTTAGTCAATATAGGAGAAAATATAACATCTGCTACACTTTTCATCCTATAAATTGACATTCGTAAATATATATTTATATATATGAGATGGATTATAGATTGTCCATATATTTACTATTGATCGCTATGCTTGTAACCAGCATGTTTTAGAGTATGTATACTGATAAACAATTAAGCATCTTGTAAATCTGGTGATTTCTGGTATTTAACGGGAAGGATGGTGAAAAAATGTTTCGTCTCCAGCTGCCGTTGAAATATTGATTCTGGTTTGCTGTGTACCGTGTATCATATTCCCCTATATTTATAATTGTGTTAGCATCGTGTCGTTGGTATTGTTATTTGGCCCCCTGATAATTAATATTAAGAGCTTTCCAACTGTCACCATTTATAATCTGTCCTTAAAATCAGATAGATAATTTGAGAAAGCCTTAGCAACAGTCACTAAGGGAACCTTCAACAAAATAGTGACATTCTTGTTGATTTTTAATTTCTGTTGATTAGCACATAGTCGACTAGGGTTATAATATCTTGTATTTCTATATTGTTTTCTAACCAAATAGTTTTACAGGCGAGTATGTTATTTTCCTTGACTATTCCCTGTGATAGATTTCTGTGTAGTAACAACTATGTTACGTTATTTTGCCCTTACCTATCTGAATGCTGGCGCTTCGATATTCCTATCGTTTGAACTAGCGAAACGCCAACCTTAACATTTATAGAAATAGGTCGTAATTCTTTTTTTTTACCTATTATCAATATTGCTTTTTTTTTTTTGTTTTTGCTTGAAATATTGTTTTATTCTGTGCATCATTCTATCAAAAAAATATTTATTTTTTCCTCTTCCTTCCATGCAGCTGGAAAATAGGTTAATGAGAAATGGAATTAAATTCTCTAGAATGTTCTTTTCATCGAGGATTGTGTATTTTAATCAATCTGCACCCAATGGTTATAATCTTTATTTGTTCTGCTTCATTGGTATTCTTACTTCTAATGAAATTTTAAATGAAACGATGCAGTAACTCATTTCATTTAATGTAAGATGAGTTAGCTACTTCCTTTTATAGTTTTAATTTGCATTTTGTGTTTCGTTTTATTTTTATTCTATATTTTGTTTTGTATGTTTTCTTTTTTTGTTAATCTCCTCTTATATATTGTACATCAGATACTTTTGTGGGTTGCTTCTGAGCTCGTTCGATTCCCAATCAAACATATATCTAGATTGCTCTTACATATGTAGATGATTTAGTAAATGTCTTTGTGCATGTCTGTGTGTGTGTGTCTGTGTGTGTGTGTGTGTGTGCGTGCGTGCGCGAATTATGGGCATGTAAGCGTGTGTATATCTGTGTGTGTTTTTTCTAATAATACATGGTAATCATTTTTACAGTAGAATCCAATTCATTTCCTTATTACAGTGTAATACACTCAGTCGGTATGTATCAAGAAATTGCAATCAAGAGATTGCATCATCGGTTTAGGACTGTGTGAATTCTGCGGAGATTTAAGCAGTAGTTAGACAGTAAGGTTGTGTAACATCCTAGCTACTGCTACTAATGTTGCTATTGATGCAACTAATCTCGCTACTACTACCATTGTCTGTATTAGACTGTAGAACTTCATTTAATAACAAATTCAATTAATATGTTATAGATTAAACAACAAAAATAGCTAGACAATGACTACAACTTCCTTGTACGCTCACACATGCACAAGCCTATGTGTGTAAGTTTACATATGTCTGTGACTGTGTATGAATATAAATACACACCTTTTGAAAATTTACAACCAAGGAGACAGAAAAACAGATCCTGAGACATAATCTTTAAAAAAAAACTTTAACAGTTTGATATCGTCCCTGAGTACTTAACTAACTCAAATATTCATTTACCGATTCTTCAAAAACTAAACCAGCTAAATAATAAATGATTTAAATCATAGTGATCATTCATCATATGACCAAAGAGGCCACCTCCACTCCAAATAAACACCAAAAACTACAGCAATGCAGTCGTCTACTATGTAAAATTTCAATGACTATTAATTGTGTTGTGTACCTTTGATCTTTATTTCTGAGTTAACCATGCAGAGACTTCTAATAGTATGAAATTGGTAGACTTGGTGAGCAGCCAGTAGTATAAATATACTTTTGTTTTTTTGTTGTGGTGTTAATCAACAATTTTGCGTTTGGTTGAAAATTTGAATTTATCACTAACCTTTGTTCCTTTTTATGTCTGTAACTTATATTCAGACATGTTTACTTTGAATTAGCAGGAGGATATTCCATTCTTAATCTATTTATAATGATAGGTACTTTGGTAATTTTGTCAGAATTCTTCCCTTTAATGATCAAATATGAAAGGATTTTTCATATATTTCGATGTAATTATAAAATAGTAGATATGACTAACAAAATTCAAAGTATCTACTTACGTCAGAGTTCTGTAAATTATATAACAAAGTTCATAAGTTCGCATTCTAGACAATGCTACGAGGAAATCCCTGCTTTCACTAGGCTTTCTAAAGATATCTACAAACTGACAATTACCCTTTAAATCATTCATATTCAGCTCAGAGCCAGAAGTGCGCATGTGGGATTTAAACTTGTTATGCAGTAAGGAAACGTACCCTAGAAGGTAACGGAATTATAACAATGCTCATGACCAGAGCTAAAGTAGATTTACATCACAAATGCAAGATAACATAAGGTTGGATGGTATTTTTAAATTTAAATTTCGATTTGTTCAACTAAAACATTCAAGACAGCATCCCAACATGGCTGCAGTCCAAGAATAAGATACATACACAGGAAAGGAATTTCAACCATGTTTCGTGGTCTGCTACCACAACAGCTCCTTTATAGGATCCAGTTAGCTCAAGACATCATCAGGAGGAACCACGTCCGGTTTCGGCCCCTACTCCTCTACCGTGTTGACGTGGCGGGGCCACCCCCTTTCGGAGGTGGCTTCAGCTCTGGTGTTGGGTGCATGTCTTCTTTCACTGTTTGTGACTGTTCTAATTCAACTGTGGAATGTCCCTCGCTATGGTTATTTTCCAGGTGGTTCTGGCCACACGTCTTACGATTCATCAACCCGCGTTGGATATACGTATGTATGTATTTATGTATGTATGTATGTATGTATGTATGTAAGTATTTGTGTGTGTATGTACGTGTGTGTGTGTGTGCGTGTTAGTATACATAATATTCCACCAGTGATGCCCATATGATGTTAGAATCAAATTTAAAATTCATCCAACGCTTGGCACCGGTGCCAAATCATGCTCGCGTCACATAAAAACACAAAGACAGAATTATTTCACCTTAACTGGCCCTGCTCTCTTTAACAGCATGCCAAGATGCATGAGTGAAAAGAAGCTCTAATAATATTCAAACGGTTCCTGGATGAATAACCTCCAAGAAATACCCGTTTAAAACTCGTAAACCCGGATCTATCTCTCTAGGTAATAAATCTTTACTCGAATGACCTATAATATGAAACGTTATTAAATGCCTTCTCCAAATGCTGGTATTTGCTTACTGAGGGCCTGCACCATTCCTGGTCAAAACCTAAGTAAGTATATGTCGGTGTGTGTGTGTATATATTTGTGTGTGTGTGTATATATTTGTGTGTGTGTGTATGTGTGAGAGAGAGAGAGAGAAAGAGAGATTGTTTTGGGTGCAAGTTCTGCTCAGGTTTCCTACAGAAAAGTATGAGTCTCGCCGATCTATGTCTGTGGATAGTACAAGGAAGCTGAGGTATCAACCGGTTTGCGATTTATTTGTATCTCAGGAGATTTAATTTAGTAGGCAATGATGTATGTTCATCTGCAAAGTTTGCCATCTTTTTCTACCACTTATTGAACTCACTCTTACCAACTTTCCTCACCAGCTCTTTGCACACACACACACACATAAACTTAAGCGACAT
>NC_142935.1:28157835-28160335 GCF_046866305.1 Octopus bimaculoides
ATCAACGTGTAGGAAAATAGTAGGTTTCGAGCAATCCAAAGAAGCTATAGAAAAATAATAAATTCAGGAGTAATAATGGTTTATTGACATAGAAGGTTGTAAATTCCTCCCATATCGAAGTTCGATTAACTGGAAAATTTGTTTTATAGCTTACGGTTAGCAGCAGGGGGCGCTGTGTATTCGAATAGTATTTCAAAATTAGGGAATGGAGTAGATTAAATCCAGGCTACATATGTTTCATAGCTAGCAGAATCTCGCAAGTAGTAATCATCCAAACGAGGGATAATCCGCTAGCTACTCGTCAAGCAAAAAATACCTTAATCAAAAGAAGTTTATATTGTCGTAAAGATGTATGAATGTATATGAGTTCTTACCTTCTTCAGTAATTTCCATTAAAGTTTCATATAGCGGACGTTATTTCTAGAAAATAACTAAAAGAAGACATTTTGGAAGGGACACTATAAAGATATTGCGCTTAATTAGCTCTTTGACTTATGCAAAATGCCATTAGATGAGAGCCGGTGCTAAGTTACAAATGTTCACTACCATTGATTTTAAAGTTGCATTTAGATGTTTAAAATGAAACCATTTCACGTTATTTCTAGATCATATTCAAAGGCATCGTACGGGTTTTAATTACGTTAGAGTTTTAATATACATTATATGTAAAGGAAAGGTAAAGCTAACAGAAATATATATGCCAATAGGAACGTATGAAAATAATTGAAAATGCATATCATGTTCATTTTTCAGGCAATTAGCGGAAACAACTCTGAACACGTTTCAGCGTTTGTTTTGACCTTATCAAATCATAGACTTCTCGGAAAGTATTCTGAAGTCTTTATAATGAGCCTTCAATATCATATTTAATGGCTACTATAACACATGAAAATTTATTGTTACCAGATATTAAAACATTTTCTTTTCGTAGGAATAAAATAACAATAAGAGATCACGCCCATATTTTCTCAAAAACATTCAATATTTATTTTAAAAACAGACTACTCTAGCGTCAGTTATAGAAGTTATAGAAATATTATACTAGTAAAATTGTTTTGATTTCACAATTATCGCTTTAGTATTTCTCTATATATTATAGTGTATATATAGATATAGATACAGATATATATATATGCTCGTGTATATATATGTGTGTTTGTGTGTGTGTATGTGTGCGTATGCTCGTGTATATATATATATATATATATATATATATATATATATATATATATACAGAGTATTGTATGCTCAGTTCTATTTTATTCTGTTTGTTACCAAGCCTACATGCATATTCATGGTGTGTGTGTTTATGTCTGATCATGTGCATGCATATACGTGAGTATGTGTGTAAGACGAAGAGAGAGAGAGAGAGAGAGAGAGAGAGAGAGAAAGAGAGAGAGAGAGAGAGAGAGAGAGAGAGAGAGAGAGAGAGAGAGAGAGAGGTCATTTAGTGTTTCCAAAACAGGTGAAGATGTGAAATTATACAACTGGGTATCGTTGGCGGAAATCGATAACAACAATGCCACAAATACTAATATTATCGCGACCTATAGTGCTACTGTTGTCTCTAACACCACCAACATAATACTATATTATTAACGATAGTAATATTAATGCCGTATTCGCATCGATACGTACTATACCAGTCTTATCTATGCTTTGCTTCCTGTCAGCTAGTAACCCAGGTCTAATATACGGTGATATGGAAGAACATTTATGGAAAGATAAGAGAACATGTAGCTATACAATTCTCAATTCTAAATATATATGCAACGAACAGGCAAAACATGAGCTTACAACATAAGAGAGTAATGTCACTTCTCTCATATATATATTTACTAACGTAGTAGCGTATAAAGTATGCAAATATATACCCAGCAAATTATAGAGTTCCGCGATACGAAGATATTATACTGATCACCTTCAGGGACACGTTGAAACTACAATGTTCAAAGTCTCTATAACCAACGCGCACACACTACATATGACTGTGCGTGTCTCCATACATACATACATGCATATATATATATATATATATATATATATATATATGTGTGTGTGTGTGTATGTATATATATATATATGTGTGTATGTATATATATATATATATATATATATATATATATATATACACACGCACACATCCATAAATATATATATATATACATAGACAAGCACTCACACATACATATATATATATATATATATATATATATATATATATATATATATATATATATATATATATATATATGTCCTATGTACGTGCATACATACATGCAGACAGACACACTTAGATATATCGGCAGAGAGTATATTCAGGCATGTAGCTGACATATTAAGAGCCAACAGCGTACCAACAGCTTATAAGCAAACGTGTCTAAATCTAAGAATAGAAATGTTATCAAGACAATGAGTGTTGAGGAAGATCGATACATGTGGTGCTGTGCAGTGGAAAAACTAACATTATTGTAGAAATTATCCAACAGATATCATTGCT
>NC_142935.1:28165335-28170783 GCF_046866305.1 Octopus bimaculoides
TTGTTTTGACATTTTACCCTACCTAAATGATTCCACCGTAATCTTCCTACGATAGTTCTGTTTCCATCATTATGTTGTGTCTTTTTGCGAGATGCACGGTGGAATTGTGTTTGATCTGTCAATATTCTCAGGGTGTTTTTTTTTATTAATTGGATCGCTCACCCTGTTTATAGCAACATATAATTGTCCAACTGTGATTACTGGATTTGAAATGAAAGATCGAATCACACCTCTATGAAACTTTTTTATTTATCTGTATAGCAAAACAAACTTTATAGAAAACTGAATGCATTTGTTTACTCTAAATGGCAAATCAATGGTTCAACACTGCTAGCATCAATGCCGACTAAGTTTGCTGATTATCTGTAAAGTATCAGTAACGTTAGTGACTGTGTAGCGAGTGCCTTTACAGAGGTCACTCATGATGTCTAGGATTTGGAGAAGTATTACTGGAGATATTATCTTGGTTTTGGTGATGAGAATGGTAGACCACTTACATTTAACGAATTCAAAAGTGTGGGGAAAATAACAATTTGATTTTCCTCTAATGCTGAGTTTTTGTTCTCGGCGTTATCACAATTGTATGAAGTGTATTCATAAGTTAATTGTTTAGTTGATCGACTTCTTGTTTTTGTTGCTGTTGTTATTGTTTCATCAGATTAATCTATTACACCTAGATGAAGAAACTAAGTTTACCAACTATCGAAGTCATATTGAATCAACTGGTTATTCTATGCACATTGTAGGTCGCTTATGGTGGCTTCTTTTGTATTATCCAAAGTCATTATTTCTCTTCTGCGGTATTGAGAATAATCAATAATATTTATTTCTTTATTGCCCACAGGTGGCTAAACATAGAGGGGACAAACAAGGACAGTAAAAGCGATTACATCGACTCCAGTGCGTAACTGGTACTTATTTAACCGACCCCGAAAGGATGAAAGGCAAATTCGACCTCAGCGGAATTTGAACTCAGAACATAACGGCAGACGAAATACCAATTTCTCTATTGCCCACCGGGTGCTAAACGTAGAAATGGACAGAACAACAGATGGGATCAGTAATGCGGTATGATTTTACATAAAATATGACTTTTAAAAATTAAATAAAATATATTTCAAAAAATGGAATGAAATTAACAATACAGGTACAATAAAAATGAAGCGATGATCAGGCCACGCTCCGACCCCACAAGCCCCGATCTATCGCTGGTATCTTTTTTTGTTCTTTTTTCTTTTTTTTTTTCGTCTATTCCCACGGTTCTTTGCACGCACAATACTCGTACACTCCAACAGAAATCTCTTCTCCAGCCACACCTTCTTTTTCAAATGAAAAGTAAAATATGATCGTAAATTGTGGCCAGAGATAAAGTTGCCTGTCTTAATTCCTTTTGCCCTAGTCTTCCATACTGCCTCTTTTGCTATTGCCATAACCGTGAGAAAACAATTCTTACCTTCGTTTGTTAAAACTCCCGGTGGGTCAATTTTATAATTGACTAAGTCCACAGCTGTACTCTTCCTTCTCTGGACATCAGGTGTTCAGCAAAAGCCCACATTTCAGATATCTCTGGACACTGAACAATAGAGCTTGCTGAACAAATGAACAGGAGTCACAATGCATTATTGAAGATGGTAGTCCCTGGATATTGTAAATAGTGTGGAAAATGGGTTACTTCGGAGGTTGACACTCGATTTGAAAGGGAGGAGTGTGAAAGCTCTGCTTTAGTAAATCCGTTTGAAGCAAATGAAAACATGACCTTTCCCGACCTGTTAACAAAGGATGAAATATTTCCGTATCTTTCCAACCCGGAGACCAAAGTAAAATCAATAGAATGTCGTCACACATCCCCAAAGCTTATGAAGTTCCAAGAGCTAGTGATCGACATAGAACAAGACCTTGGGTCTTGTTCTATGAGCATCATTCTTCTTGATTTTGTTGGAAAGTGGTTTTACCCTCAACAGCGAATTGTATATTAAGACACGCACAAACCTAAGAGAAACCGTTAGGAGAAAGAAGCCGAACAAAAGTCTGGAAAATGATCTCCCCTCCTCGTCATTACAGTACGCAGTCACACACATTCTTGCCATCAAACTAGGTTGGCTATTCCCCAATCCTCTGTACAGCACGGATCTGATGTCCTCCGGATTCCACTTTATCCGTCCAACTTTGAATGACGCTTTAATCGTATCAAGCTCGTCTATCTCTAGCAAAGCTACTTCTTCCAGATTCAAAATATAAAGAACGTTTAGAAAATATGTGCTGAGATATTATTGTATCACATTACCACCCTTGATATAAATGTTATTTTAAGGCGAGGAGATACGCAGAAGTCTTTCTTAATGACGATGTTTGTGAGAGTGTTAATATGCTATAACAGAACCATGTAACCGGTGTGATGACTTACAAAGATGGTGGTCGTACGTATATTTTTACAACTGTGAGCTTTTTATAACTAATTTTCATATTGAAAGCCTTCATTTCTAGTGTAGTGTCGTTTCCGATTAGTTTACAAAAGTCAATTGTGTCATCAATATAATGAATGCAAGAATTTAAGTAAGTTACAAGATCTCTACAGTCACGAACAGCAGTCTATCTAGTCTCATTTAGTATAAATTAGAATGCTGTGTGTTCGGTCTTTCACTTCTAGAACGTTTTTTTTTTTTTAAATAATTCCTATATTTTGTAGGTGATTCTAAAACATGAACTCTCAGGCTGTTAGAAATTATATAACAAAATTTCAAGACCCAGCCATTTTTACAAAGTTTGTTTTTGTGTATAACACGTTTTCCTTTAGTATATTCTGTACAGTGTTTTGAGTTGTAAAAGAAGATAACGGTACATTTATTTTATAATGTCATAGTCGTTGTTAATATCGCTTTTCTTGTAAAGTGTATTTTCTAAGATGTCTGCAAACTTTGTTGTGATTTGGTGGAGGAATATTTGTATATATATATTTCCTGTGTGTATCTTTTATATTTTATCTTTTATTTGTTTCAGTCAATTGGCTGCGGCCATGCTGGGGCACCGCGCGTTTTTTTAAACTTAGTGCTTATTCCATCAGTCTCTTTTGCTGAAACGCTATGTTACAGGTACGTAAACGCATAAACATACCATATATATGCACACACATATATATACATACACATATATATATATTTAAATATATATACGACGGGCTACCTTACAATATTCCCTTTAGAGGAATACGTGCAGTATCAAAGGTTAGAGAATTCCGGTGTGGTTGTTGTTGTTGTTGTTAGGGTGGCAGAATCGTTGGCACGCCGGGCAATATTCTTAGCGGTATTCCGTCTGCCGCTACATGCCGGGGCATAAGACTGGGCAAGGTTGTTTAAGGCAGACCAGCAGTCAGCCCGGAACACTAGCCTCCCCTCTTCACACCACCGATGTTATCCAAGGGAAAGGCAAGGGCCGATACAGCTTGGCACCAGTGACGTCGCAACTCATTTCTACTACTGAGCGAAAAACATGTAGTAACAGTACTGTACAGTAAAATCTATTTGCCAACGCAAAGTGGCACTCCTACATAGGACGATGTTATACTTTTCAGTCCCAAGAAAGAGTGGCTACTATCTCTAACCGGTGATTGTGCTGTACTGACGAAGTAAAATTACCCCAAAACCAGTGGTCCACAGGGATCGCTACAGCTAGATAGGGAGCGGTAGACTCTCTTGCTCACAGTATGCGAACACTGATAGCTTGTCGATAGCCAGCTGGAAAAGACGTGTTCCTGAGCAATAGACGTCTTTGGTCAACCACCGGCTAGAGATAGCAGCCACTCACTCTTGCTCACAGTATATACTTTTAAAGTGATACACAGCCACTAATCTCGTAAACACACAGTCGTTGAAGAGGCAAATCCTGTAGCACGCCGGGCAAAATGCTTAGCGATATTTTGTCTATCTTCACGTTCCGAGTTCAAAAGCCGCCATGGCTAATACTAGTTCAGTATTGAGGTTGATCGACAAGCCCTCAGCACTCAAAAATGCTGGCCCTGTGCCAAAATTAGAAAGAGTTATTGTTCTTGTTAATGCTAATACTATTGGAGGAGTAGTAACGGTTTAGATATTATCCTTGTTTTTGTTATTAATATGACTTTTATTATTATTAGATGTCAAGATTTTCTGAATTATGTATATAGCAATAAAAAAAACGTGATGTTATATAGGAAATAAAATACTGGCAGTTTTGTATAACAGTTTGCTGTAACTAGGTTAGTCGACAGATAACAATCAGATAAACACTTCGAGTAATTACTGAAAACAAGTAATATTATACAACACATTGAAATTCATAAGCTCGAGTAAAAGAGAGATAGAGAAAAATCTGTATATACAATGAGAAGATATAGAAGAAAGGGACATATAAAGACGGGAGAGATAGAAGGGGGAATACAGAAAGGGATGAAAATGTTATTTTTGCTGCTACACACATCGAAATATGGTAACTAGAGTCTAGTATCGGGAGAGTAACTAACTGATTCTGTAATTTTGCATAGCTGTATTTAAGAATAGAAATTCTATCATAGTTGGTAGTTTGGTCGTAGATTTAGTTTTACTGATTTAATTACAGTGCTTATTATTGAAAGGAAACGCATCGTAACCTAGACTGACATTAAATAGGTAGAGTTCA
The DNA here is from genome assembly GCF_046866305.1 of Octopus bimaculoides. Taxonomy (NCBI): domain Eukaryota; kingdom Metazoa; phylum Mollusca; class Cephalopoda; order Octopoda; family Octopodidae; genus Octopus; species Octopus bimaculoides. The sequence goes on from NC_142935.1 coordinate 28,169,986, forward strand.
AGTGAGTTTATACTTCTATTCAATACCTTCTATTAAAAGGTATGGACATACAGTGACATTATTTCATGAATATGCATGCGTCTAAGCTATGCACTTGTCTATATATTGGTCAGCATATTGCCTAAGGAAAAGGGTTAACATATTCGAAGGTTAATTTATTTTCACTTCAATAATATGTCGGCAGCTAAATTCCGGTATTAAAACATCGAGGCAACATCTATTTCAGAGAGAAAAAAGGCGGGTGGAATATTTCTAACAGTGATGTAGATGATCCAATATTCTTTGGTAGGGTTTGGTTAAATGAAAGTCAGAAGAATATTGTATTAAAAAGATATAAATATAGAGCGTCAAAATCAATAGATGGATATCTGTATTGACGTAGACTGTTGTTTTCATAAACATAAGCGACACGCATACACACACACATACACAACACATACATATATGCACACACTTAATAATAAATCCACAATATCGCATCTAAATATTTCAAAGCATGGAGCAGAATTTTGCTTTGGCTAGGCATCCTTGTGCTTGCTTTACTAGCAATGTTAAAGGAATTTATTAACCTTTCCAAAACTTTGTACATACACTCACATACACACTCTCTCTCTCTCTCTCTCTCTCTCTCTCTCTCACTCTCTCTCACATATATACATATATGTGTATATATACCTGTATATGTGTATGTGTGTGTGTATATGTATATATATGCACACACATAATATTGGTTTCAAATTTTGGCACCAGGCCAGCAGTTTTGGAGGAGGGGCCAATCGAATAAATCGACCCAAGTGA
>NC_142935.1:28178783-28183783 GCF_046866305.1 Octopus bimaculoides
GTGTGTGTGTGTGTGTATGTATACATATCAGTTCAATTTCATTTCCACAATATCTTAGCGTAATTAAATTCAATATGTCCGTCAAAGTTTGCAAAAGTTGGCATAATATATATATATATATATATATATATATATATATATATATATATATATATATATATATATATATATATATATATATATATATATATATATATATATATATATATATGGGATATGTTGTAGGTGAGCGAATAGAGGTATATAGTATGTATTCCCAGAAGCCGAGTACATTCATCGAAATTCAATTATATTTCTTCACCGGAAAACCATCTTTCCTATTGGCAAATTTCTGATTTGCCTTTGGATTATTCTCGCGTGTGGTCAGGTACCAACTCCGACAAATAGCCAACGGGTATTTCATGGTCAAAATTGGCGACGAATTTCTTCGTACATTTAGTTCTAATAGAGAATAAATGTTGTTTCTTTCCTGCCTATTAGAATTCTATTGAATCAGATATTCCATCCCACCTTCTTTTCCTTCCGGTAAGAGGGTAACAGAGTTGCTTCCCTTCTTTTTCTAAGTGGGAGAGATTACTTATTGTTATAATTAGAATTTTAATGTATATATTGAATTTGCTTCTAGCGTATTGAACTTGTAAGGCCCATTTTCAAACAGAAGATGTACTCAAATATTAGAATTCAACATATGCATGTAGTCCCCAGGAAATACAAAATGTGGAGCTAGATTGATTTTAATGCGGTATGTATTTATACATTATGCTAGGAAAGCGTTAGAAGCATAAGATTACTTAGAAAGGTAGCACTCAAAGTTCTTACTTACCATGATAATACTAATTTCATTCAAGTCAGAGACAAATCTCAACGAAGTCAACTCATTCTATAAATATTAAACTAATGCTAATACATGTTCTAATACTAAATCAAAATATGAAAGCATTCTCTACATTCCCACTTGCTTTTATTTATTCCTGCGAAATTTCTTTAACCACCGCAAGAAGTCGCTGTGAACGTCAACGAATGAATGTCTCTGTATTTTGTTCTTCGTCTGTCAGACGACAATCTCTTGAAGATATATCATGTGGAGCACTGGATTTTTGAAGTATCGGAAGAAAATAAATGTAGGATAACTGCTACGTAGGTACATTTTACAGACGCAAGTAAACAAGGTGCTCTGAACAGTTAATTATATGATTTAGGAAAATAAGACTTTTGTTTTAAAGTCTTAAGTTTACGCCATTGATCTGAAATTTGAACTGATGAACATGCCTTTGAGAAGCATTGCCTCTGATGTCTGGTCTCTGAATCATTCAAATCCTAAATGTGAGAATTATAATCCTGGAAACTTAAAGCGTTGTATGTTGGACCATAAGATATTATTTTAAAATAAATCTACTGCAGTGATTCCTTACCTGCATACTGACATGAGTTCGGGTTCCTGGGGATGTGCTGGTCCCACAAAAGAAATTTCTAACTTGAGGAATTTTACGAACTTTTCTTCTCCGCCACTGGACTGTATACGTCACGATGCAACAAAAAATTGTGTGCAGCGAATATCATTTAGCTAATTAATATAAGAAGCTGTGAAATCTTTCAGAAAGTAGGGCTACTCGACTATTTTCTTCATTGAACGTATGTAGTAGAGAGTTATGAGTGAAATCATTTATCGTTGACGATATAAAGCGTATCTATAATCACTTGGAGAATGAAACAATAATGATTAATGCATATTTGATAAGTAAAATGACTCCATAAGTTTGAAGTACATATTGCACAATAACAAAAATAGTTGTCCAGGAAGTACATTTTGAAACAAAAGTGCAAAATTTATTAGCGACTTGAAATAGCTCAGTCTCGAATCCAGGTCACTAAACAAATAGATAAGCTACAGAATTTGTTTCCCATTGCGGTTTGAGAGCCAGTTTTGATTCAAGTCGGACATATTTGACATTAAACGTTTTAATGTTTGTTTCTCTTATTTTAATGTTACTCTCATTCTTTCCTTTGCCACCCACCTCTTCCTTTTTCGTTCGCTCCCTTCCTCTCTCTCGCGCGCGCTTGCATGCTTTCTATGTGTGTGAGCATATTTATCGATGTGTATGATGAGACGAGAGGGAAATGTGTATTTCACTGTTGTTCAGTTGATAAATTGTGATGTCTTTCTTTCTCAATCTTTCTATCTGTGTATGTATATTTTTGCATACGCGTTTGGGCGTGTATGTAGGCACGCGTATGATCACCTTCAGTACCAAAAGAGGCTGAATGCCAAGTCAGCTGTGCCAAATCGTCATCATCCAAACAACTGCACAAAATCGTCGCATTCTAACAATAATATGATTATAGTAGCAAAGAAAATCTTCGCGAGTAACTGAAGTATCTTCAAGTAAAGAGAAAATATCTATGAAGAGATTTTCGTTTCGACGATCTTTACAATCACATCGACGAAGTCCAATGAAGTCTAAGAAAGAATGTCGAGTATTACTTTCGACAGCTGCTTTCTTGTTTATCGGTCCTTTCCGTACATCAATTCATCCAATATGAAACCATCAAAGTACGTCAAGATTATTTTTCATAGTAATTTCTATCCATCTGTTTGAAACTTCTTTAGGATTACCGGCAGCATTTTGGAAATTTTCCTTCACTTGTTCTTTTAATTCCGGCCTACTTATAATTTTCATGGCACTAATTTCATGGGCAGTTTGCCATGCCGAGGAAGAGTGTTTTCTGTTGCATGTGCAATCTGATATACTTTATTTTCAGTACATTCTTGCTGTTTTGTTTTATAAATGTAACCTCTTGCTAAGCTTCTTTTCTTTCTTTTTTTCCGTCCTTTCGTTTCCTTCTTTTTTTTTATTTAATTTAGTGGTATTTGTTGTAGAAGGGCTTGATTGACATTCGTGTCATTAAATAGGTAGACATTTCTAAATATTGCGTTTCTCAATAATTACTTCAGACACTTATGGGACTGGACGTTTGGTTTAAATCCTCATGTGAGGCGACAAAATTGTTCTATGTTGCGAGTGGAGATTTGGTATCAGTTTCTACTTATTGGAATGATTCGAAAATCTTTCTAGCCGACATGATGTATCATTACCAAGTTTCATTGTTGCTATATGGAAACATTTAAGATTACTTTGTTGGTGAGTAAACTCATATACTTCGAAAAGCATCATATGCTTCGTTATTTGCCATTTTTATATTATAAAGACGCAATAAAGTTGGACCATGACACAGTTGTAATACATATGTGCCTATATTTTGAGTCGCTTGTTTTAGAATTTAGTATTCTGGTATAAAAGTTACTAAATATGACGAAATGTGCCAATCATTTCGATTGGTTGAATGACGGAAAGCAAAGTTGTGGCTGTTATCGACGCCTTATAGGTGAGGTTTTGTCCTCGACATTAATAAAAACATGATGCTTGTGGACTTTTTGAAATATTTCTCTGGGTGGAAGAAAGAAAACAACGACCACAATTATGCTAAAGGATAAACATAGACTGTAAATGTAACCTTTTAGCATTCAGATTATCCTGCCAAACGTAATACTTTTTCATTCAAACTATTTTTAACTAATCGTGCATTATTTTGTAGCATCGAAATGTTGATTGTATATTTTATAATGACCTTGAAGGGTAAGTGTGATAGGCTAAATCTAGATGGTTAGAACATAAAACAGGAAGGATATTTTGACCTAATATAGTTGGTTTATATGTTAAAGGGTTAGATTAAATTCACTGCTATATGCGGAACATAAATACAGACAAGGATCTGTAGATGAAACGAAAAATTGTTTCCGTGCATAAAACAGAATATTTTAATTTTCATATGATTGTAATTTTTAAAGTTCTTTTCATACAGCAATAATTAAAAAAAAAAGATAACCATTCTCCGCTGCTACCTGAAGGCATAAACAACAGTGTGAATGAATGATACAATACTCTGTCGTGTGTGTGTGTTTGTGTGTTTGTGTGCGTGTGTATGAGCATGTGTGTATGTAGTCGCATGAATGCATATGCGTATGTATGTATGTATGCATAAATACACATACAAACCATTTATTTTCAAGTAAACGGTGATAAAACATAATCCTGATGTGAAGATAAACTGAAATATGGTGATGATTACCATCAGATATGCTCTCAATGAACGCATTTCAGCCTTACCACAAAAGGTATGTATTCATACACGCTGCGAATGAATTTAACTGAAACTTATCTAATTCATTTCCTTTCTTAGATACAATATTTTGACCGAAATGTTGAAAATCAGGGACTTTCAAAGGGTTTTACAACATCCATTCCTATATCATTTTCATAAAGCTTGATAATGTTTTACAAAAAAACAAAACCAAAAGATTTTTTATAAATACGTGCGCATGTGCTTGTATGTATGTATGTATGTATGTATGTATGTACGTGTCTATGTATGCATGTTTCTATGGAAGGATAGATAGGTAGATAGATAGATAGATAGATAGATAGATAGATAGATAGACAGACAGACAGACAGACAGACAGACAGACAGACAGATACAAACAACTATTTCCCTGTCTATAGGTGTTGTAATTTTCCCTCGTTAAATGTTTAGACATTCTGAAACCTTTTGAATGTTAAACAATTAACAAAGGTCCCTTTATTTTTTATCGTATTCAATTCAGAACATCTACGATGCTGGCACTGATATGATATTTTCATATAAAATTCGGTTCATTATATGTTATTTAAATGAAAAACGTTTGTATCTTGCTGGGAGAGGGATAATCCTATTGCGTAAACAATGCATATATCTCATAAACAATCTCTTTCATGTTTTAAACTGCACTTTAAAATTAGATATCAAAAGTTTAATTGATTGTTTGGAAAAGTAAAGTATCGCATACTTTGAAAAAAAAAGCGGAAACAGAATGAACATTTTCAGAAGCGTTTACTCATGATAATCTGCAAGAATATAGATAATTAAAATCCTTCGAGACATCTCAAGAACCAATGTGAGGGAC